>NC_055974.1:24599944-24609944 GCF_018492685.1 Alosa sapidissima
ACAGAAAGAAGTTACCATCGATGTTGTGTGTGACAAGCCATTAAATGGTGTGTATGCGTGTGTGTGTGACAGAAATAGAGAGAGAGAGAAAGAGAGGGAGAGAGAAACCGAGAGAAGGGTATAAAAAAGTCCTGACAACATTCCTTAAAGTATGCCAGGATATTCAAGTACTGTGGGCTACATTTTCTTTGGCAACTTGACGACTTATTTTTGATTTTCAAACAGTAGTTTCACTTTCTCCTCCCATAGTCCTGAAGACAATCATAAATTTGTTAAAAAGTTATATATTTTACTCATAAATTGATAAATCAAACCATGTGTTTTGTGTGTGTATGTGTCTGTGTGTGTGTGTGTGTGTGTGTACCTAGATGTGCTAAGCCAGGGATGGACAATTTTGATGATAGAGAGGGCCACAACATTTTCCTGTCGCTGTCAGAGGGCCTGATGTGATCGCACACGTCCACCACTGGGGTATCAGGAATCAGGAGTATTAAAAATATATACAGTAGCTTAGGTTTATTAAACCAACATGCATTCATTTTATATTTTCTATACTCAAATGCATTTTTAATTTTAATATTGCCTCTATTTACCAATGAACTTGAAAATAACTAAAAAATATTACACATTCACAATAAACCTTTTTCCCACTGCAATGGATAATAGTGACTCTTGTAAAAAGGCTCTAACCAGGTTTTCCACTCTAAGTCAAATGTAAAATTCCACGACTTCCCTGACAAAAATCCTGAATTTCCATGACCAATCTGGAAATTAAAAAATGTCCATTGAAAAGAGCAGGTAGGGGTAACTACAACCACTCACGCAAGTAGTAATAGGAGAAAGCTACTGTAATAACTCATAATAACTAAATAAACGCCAATGCTGCGTGTAAATACTGTATAAGGCCTAACGTATTTTGGCAAGACAATTTTAAACTCCTACACCAAAATTCCCTGATATTCCATGACTTTGCCCCCAAAGATATAATTCCCTGACCTTCCATGTCTGGAATAGACTATTAAAATGCTGATGGTATTTTTGAAATTCCATGACCCGTGGGAACCCTGCTTTACTTTGAGGTCGGCTACGACAGCGGCTCTAGCATTACATTACATTACATTACACTTGGCTGACGCATTTTTAACCAAAGCGACTAACATTATGGTAAACAGTTTAAGTTATAGCAGCTCCGATGTAGCCTACTTTTAGTTATCTTCGTGCATGGTGTTGTAGTGTTGACTTAAGTTCATGGCTGATTTTGTGTACTAAACACATAAGTTGACTTTGAATTCTGTATTAAGATCAGCTGTTTCCCACCTTGTCTGAACCTTTCCCACCTTGTCTACGGTTCTGAGTTTTCTTTATAAACCGCTCCCTGTAGCCTATCGCTTCCTTGCTCGCTGGCTGTAGTGAAGAAAGCTCGACTCCGCTGGAATTTTTATATAGGAAGCGCCCTTATCGGTGGACCGTATCATTACAATAAGGATCCTGTTCAGATGTGGTAAAAACACGTGAAACAAACATTTTAATGACATTTCAAAATTGATCCGCGGGCCGCGCGGCCTGCTAGTTGCCCATCCCTGTGCTAGGCTGTACTATCACACTGCTTTTTTTGATAGATTTGAGTCCTGACCTGTTCATACCAATCTCCCCCCTGTTTGACAAAAGCCTTGGCTTCTGAGTCACCCAATAGCTGAAGACCACTAGAACAAACTCCCCCAACTTCTCCACAGAGTGCCTAGCCTGTCCGAGATATTTCATATCCACTTGTCTACAGTACATTGCAACACTTCTGACAAGCACACTTGCAAATCATCTCGGCTGGGGGATGGATGCTATCTGCAACTACACAAACTCCCTTCTGCAAACCAGACATGTCAAGGTCGATATCTTGCCACTGAAGAGATAAGTCATGAAGCCCATGCAGGTCCTTATCAAGGGTTAGAGTCAGGACTCAGGACTCTTAAGGTTCCTAATGAAGGCTGAATCGATACACATACAGTTAATTTTTATTTTGGTCTAGGAGATGACCGAAAGCTAAATATTTCACTACATTGTCATAACAAAACACGATACCTCATGATATTCTGTTATTTCCCTCCATAATGACAACATATTGTGGCATCTTAAAGCATTGGCAAACTCGACAGTTGCATATTTATGAACAATGGATTCCTTGACATTTCGGTTGACAAAAGTGGTAGTCGTGACAAAATTGTTGACTGAGGAAATTTGCCTTGCTGAATTTAGTTTGTCACTACGATTGAGACATCGGTGCAGCACCACGTGGGCTACAGAAAAAAGACCATGTTTGTTGAGACCTCTAAGCTTGGACGCGTAGTAGGTTACATAGGAACATAAAATGGCAAAACGAAATGGAAACACTGAAATTAAGGCGTCTGTAACATCACCTGGAAGCTGCTTACCGTGGAATGGCAGAGGAACCCGAAGACCACCATGACAATGGCGGGTGTGAGGATCACCCCAAACACCACTCCGGCCAGGCAGGCGTTGATGGCGGCGATGACCAGGTTCTGCGCGGTCACTAGCACCGAGCATGCCCAGCAGTCCAGCGACCCGCGCAGCTCCAGTGGGGCGTCCGAACCACCGCCGCGACCCCCAGATCCCTCCTCGCCCAGGGAGTATGGGGGAGGCACCACCACACCCGACCCGCTGACGGGGGTCCCGGCTGGGGCCGTGGAGGCCAGGGAGTTGGCCTGCTGGAGCTGCAGCTGGAGGTTGTGGTGGTGGTGAGGGTGGAGGTGGTGGTGGTTGTTGTGGGAGTGTGGGGGCAGCTCCTCAGACAGGTCCAGGGCCTGGTGGTGGGCCCCCTTCTCCAGCGTGCCTGTCAGACTCATGACGGAAGACTGGAGGAGGAAGAAGAGGAGGAGGAGGGTAGGAGAAGTGGAGAGAAGGAGAGGTAGAGGAAGGAAAGAAGAGATGGGGAAAGGAGAAAAGAAGGAGAAAGAGGAAACGGAGGGGTAAAAGGAAGATATAGAGAGAGGAGGAGGAGGGGTAGGAGAGGAGGAGGAGAGAGGAGCAGAGGAAGAGAGAAGAGAAGAGGAAGACATGCGATTGGGAGGAGGGATGGATGTAAACAAAGAAGAGGAGGGGCAGATGAGATGGATGAAAAGACAGGAAGAAGGGATGAATGATGAGCAGAGGAGATAGAGGAGAGGAAGAACACGGAGAAAAGCAGTGGTCAGTTAGTCAATTCTACTTCATCTCATTGTTTCTGTTCTGGTCTGTAACGTTTCTTGGTGTTTTATGCCCACAACGTTGTCTTCAAGGCAGCGCTTCCTGGAAGGCGCTATGGTTAGGCATGGGTTAAGGTTAGGGTTAGGGGTAGAGTTAGGATAAGGTGCCTTTAAGTCGACGGTGGCAGCGCTGTCTGGAAGACGACGTTGGTGGCATAAAACACCATCGAGCGGTCTGTAACACTCTGGTGCTTAGAAATAAGAATGATTGGAATTTGGTTTTGGTTGCTTTAAGGCTTTATGCCAGATGGATGGTGCATTGCAAAACATCCTCCCATGCCCATCCCCACATTTCTCTGGCTTTAATTAACTCTTGTATCCTCCACTTGATGAGAGATTGTCTCTTCATGACTAGTTCAAGGTCGAGGGGGGGGTTCGGGGACTACAAGCTGATACAGCACAGATTCCCCAAGGTGCAGACGCAGAGAGGCCAGCGCAAACTGGAGGGGTGAGTCAGAGTTCAGAGTGCGGGCGAAGTGGCCTTTATCAACAGGAAGCTTACCGCTCGTCCTGGCATCCACACAAGTCCACTCAGAAACAAGTGCGTGTCAGATTGCAGTGTTTATCCGGAATCAGATTGGTCCATGGGGAATGTTATCGCCAGGCCAACATACGGCATGGCAACGGTTAAGATAAAAAGAGGAGGAGGATGATACTGATGATGATGATTGGTGAGGATGAGAAGATGGGAAATCTCGAAGCCTGGGAGGAATCTCAAAGTTCATGTCTGTGTGGTCTTTGAAAAGCTGAGGCATCTCGTCAATGCTTTCATCAGTGCTGATCTGCATCTTAGTGGAAGCATACTGTACTGTATGGTTCATCAACACGTATACTCTCTGGAGTGGGCAAGGCTTTTGGCTTTTTGCTGATTAGCCCGCTAGTTCAGAAAAATACATCTAAACAATGTTGTAAGTATATAAGTATAAGTATATATACTTTTTTGATCCCGTGAGGGAAATTTGGTCTCTGCATTTAACCCAATCGGTGAATTAGTGAAACACAAACAGCACACAGTGAACACACAGTGATGTGAAGCACACACTAATCCCGGTGCAGTGAGCTGCCTGCAACCACAGCGGCGCTCGGGGAGCAGTGAGGGGTTAGGTGCCTTGCTCAAGGGCACTTCAGCCGCGGCCCACTGGTCGGGGCTCGAACCGGCAACCCTCCGGTTACAAGTCCAGAGTGCTAATCAGTGGGCCACGGCTGAAGTGCCCTTCAGCCGCGGCCCACTGGTCGGGGCTCGAACCGGCAACCCTCCGGTTACAAGTCCAGAGTGCTAATCAGTGGGCCACGGCTGCCCAAGTTATGTAAGTTATCATACATAGCACATATCAGCTCGTTTTGTAACAGGTTTGTCATGAATCATGCATAAATTAGGTCTGCCATTAACAATTTGATCTCTCCTAGTTAGCATATTTGCAGGCCTCTCATTGACTCACAGACACACCCTGACTGAGGAAAGTTACTCCATAGATATTAGAAAGCTAGATACCGCATTGGGCTCCAGAACGTACGTAAACAGCACCACCATCTTGGTGGGGGCAACAATCACTGGAGGCCAATGGAGGAGCACGTGACTCTGACTGGAAATCTGACAGGTGTCTCTGATTACCGGCAAGTGTTGCCCATAGACAGTAAGATGTTTGCCCCCAGCAATATGGCGGCCGTGTTCATGTATGCCACGTAATAGAACTCGATGGACAATGCAGTATCTATCTTTCTAATATCTATGAGTTACTCTACTTCCAAACCCCCACTCCAGCCCTGGGGTCCCAGTCACATGATTGTGAGCGAGCGCTCCTCCGAGAGAGCTGAGTTCTCTTACAAAAATGAAAGGTTTGCGGCAGATTTGCAGCAAACTTGTGGGTGATTTGTGGGAAACAAATGAATTGACTAGAAAATGCCGCTAGAGGCAAACTTCCAGCAAAGTTCTGGCAACAATGAGAAGTTTGCCAATAGTGGCAAATGTGATCACCAGTGATTTGCCACCACATTTAGCCAATAATGGCAAACTTCCAGTAAACTTCTGGTGACAAACCTAAATTTGCATATGACATTGCTGCAAATTTGTTTACAAAAAGTTTACCACAACTGTTTGCCAGAAACCTGAAATTTCTGTAAGGGTTTACACAGCAGGTCAGTTTTCACCACCGCACATATTCAGGAAAAGATAAAAACCCTGAGCCACAACCCTGAGTGTGACGTCGGTTAGCTTGTTGATGGGGAGTGATTGATCGGGGTTTGCCACGCTCTAAACAAATCCAGGAAGTCACTGAGCAATGCACCCCACCACCCACACTCCACCCCAACCACACACACTCACACACACACATATGCACACACCAAAACAAAAAAACTTAAAACCACCAAAAAACCCTGCTTCCTGTATGATGCCTTTTAGGCCCCCCCACACACACATACACACACACACACACACACACAGACAAAACCCCCTCAAAACCATAAAAAACCTCACTCTGAAGCCAGTTAGGTCCCCCTTCACAAATAAATAAGCGTGATTGCGAGTGAGCGCTCGGCTCTGTGGAGACAAACACCGCAGGGTAGTCTACACGTAGAGGCCGGATGTCACAGTCACCCCTCATTCCCCAACCCCCTCTCCGCCCACCCCCCAGTGCTGACCCCTAGGACCTCTCAGTGCTGCCTTGACCCTTGACCCCTCATCGGGGAGTCTCCCTCAGAACAATCGCAGGGCAGGGGCAACAGACAGAAAGACCTCCAGCCAGCTGGACAAGACAAGGGTGACATACTCACACACAGTTATTCACTCATACGCACTTTCTCTCTCTCACACACAACTCACTCACGCACACACACACACACACACACTCTTATACACCCCCCACCCCCTCACACACATCACCTCACACTCACCACTATGATAAGCGTTACAGAGCGGGGACAGGATAGTCCTCATTACTCTTAAAGCACTAAAAAAAGCCCTTGAGTGCTGTTTGTCACAGTAAGCCCGGGGCGAATCTGGCAGATGCAACCACACACCCTCGTACCCATACCCTCAAGGGAATTCAGTCACTTTCCTTCGTTTGTTTCCCTTCAGGTGTGTGTGTGTGTGTGTGTATATATTTGTACGGATGCCATAAATATAGTTCAGTGATGGGTATAAGGATTGAACGAAAGAACGAGGACTAGTGGGGAGAGACCTATATAGAAAACATAGAGTAGTACACTGGGTAGAACTCTAGAACACTAAACAGTAGAACAAGTCCACTGAATATTGCTGTGGACTGGTGACACTGAGCCATTCTAAAATGTAATTTAAGGGAATTATTATTTTTTTTTCAGTTACTTTGATTCTTGTTAACTAAGCAGATTGTGTTACATTAAAATAAAGTCTACTTCTCCAATCAGGGTGGAAGCATAAGCAGGCCATTTCATCAAGTCACAGTGTAGCTGCTCACCCTCTAGCCATCACTCACCAGTGGACACGGCGCCTGGCGGATCTCTCTCCTCTCCTCTCCTCTGCCCTGCTTCGGACTCTGTGAGGCTCTTTTCAACTCACCGCTCTCCTCCTCGGAAATTCCTACTCCTGTCCAAGAGCCGCGGGCCTGTGGGAGAGTCTTGTGTAGAAGTGAGATTCCTCCGAGTCGGTCCGTTGTGTATCCGAGTGTAAGCAATGTGCTTTTGAGAAAAGAGCTTACATTAAGTGTTGAAATCCTGGTATAGCTTCTTGGAGGAAGCTGTTATCTTCGATAGCTATGATTACTCTCAGGATAAACGTTTATTTCCTGACAGTTGTAAACTGTTACAGGTATCAACCATCTGCACTGGTCAATCTGATCTTAACCTGATGAATTTATTTAGAATTTATTTAAAGATATTTAGTCTTCTCTTAGGCATTCTAACTCATGGTAGACTGGCAGGAGTATCCTGTGGCAGTGGTAGGTGTGTCTCTCTGTCTCTAGCTGGAGCAGTGAAGTGGTCAGCATTAGTTCTCTGGGTTTAAATCTTGACTCCTGGGTTCTCCCTCCTTCTCTCTTTCTCAATCTCTCTCTCTCCTCCCCCTTCATCTTTTCATCTTAAGCGTGTCAGCCCCTCTACGCTTTCCCTCCCTTCATCTCCTCTCTCTCTCTCTCCCTCTCTCCCTCTCTCCTTCCCTCCCTCTTCCTCCTCTTTCTCTCTTGATACCTCTTGACCGACCACCACACACACACACACACACACACACACACACACACACACACAAACACACACACACACACACACACACACACACACACACTTATTTTCCCTGCAAATCCCAGTGTTCACTCACAAGCTCTCGCTAACACAAACTCTCTCTAACACACATTCTTTCTAACACACACTCTCTCTAACACACACTCTCTCTAACACACACTCTCTCTGCTGGGACTGGACATGGGTACATTGCCCAGATTTGATTTCATGATTCAAAATTGAAACAATTTGATTCCATTTTTATTTGATTACGATGTATTACAAGCAACTTTAACAATTTGGCCGATGTGTTGCAAAAACTCTGAAGGGAATAACATTCTTCGATGTAGAAATGAAATTAAGTGTAAACTCACAAATACAAAAAGAAATAGAAACAAATGAAATCAACAAATTACTAGCCAAGCATTTGGCCGAGAAGGACTGCTAGAATAAGAATAAAATGTGTGAGTTTAAATGCCTTGTGTGTGTTATGTTAATTTAAAGATATGTGCCCCAAACATCTTGAGTTTAACATGGTATTAAATTGCCCGTTACAAAGAACTAAGCGGAAAATATGCATGTTAAACAATTAATTTGAAAACAACCATATTTTTTCACATGCAATGACCCACATGCTTACATACTCACTCACTAACTCTCACTTTGACACACAAACCAAATCCCAGGCACACCCTCTCTCCCTCTCTCTCCCTCTCTCTCCCTCCTCTCTCCCTCTCTCTCCTCCTCCCTTCTTCCCTCTATTCACCCCCATGCTGGTTGCCCTTCTGTGATAACCTGGTGTGCTGTGGTCCATTTGGTGTGGGCAGTGAGAGTGTGTGTTTATTTAAAGAGCGGTGGGCTTGACTTTATAATCCCTCTTGCCCTGTAGAGGTGGAGAGGCTTCAGGGCTAACATCAACTAGCTAGCTTAGACTTGTACTCAGACTCAGACTTGACAGGCCTGCTTCTCTCTTTTAATGATTCATTTAGTCTCTTGTCTAGTCTTTATGTGATTACTATAACAATTGTCCTAGTCTTCAAAGTGACTTTAAGCAGTATTCTAGTACTCCGTATAGATATGTGCAGTTTATTGTGCGGACCTGCCCTGCGGCCATTTCAACCAGAAGAGTTACGAGTTCAAGTGTCTGTCAGGATGAATAATTTCACAAATATAAAAATCTGATTGTTCACACACACACACACACACACACACACACACACACACACACACACACACACACACACACACACACCAAAACAGGACACAGAGGAGTATAAAAGCCAAATTTAGGTGTGGGAAGGATTCCAAGCCCTTTTGTTCACCGAAAGCCTTTTATTATTGTTGTTATTAATGCTGGGCAGGGTCAAGGCTTTCCTAGAACTCCTGGACGAGAGAGAGAGAGACTGAGAGAGAGAGAGAGAGAGAAACACGGAGAAAAACACTATTTTTTTATATGCAAATCTATTGATATGTATGTGTATTTTCAGGTGTATTGTAGCCTATATAATAACTGCTTTGACATTAAGAGTGACCTTGTCATGAATTTGAGAGAGAGATTGGGGGGGTCTAGCTAAAGACTTTTCTGATGCAAACGTTGAGGAGAGAGAGAGAGAGAGAGAGAGAGAGAGAGAGAGAGAGAGAAGGCAGGGTGGGGAACGAGCTGTAAGATGCTCCGTGTGAAGGTTAGATCACAGGCTAGCAATTAGCTTTGTCTGATTTCATTTTCTTTTTCTCCCTGTTTCTCTGTGGTTGTACAATCTGCTTGTTTATCTCCTCTCTGCTTCAACTGGGCTCTGCCCTTGAGGTCCTTCCTTAGAAGTTTCTCTGTTCAGGATGAACAGAGCAGAAAGAAAGAGAGAGATGGAGGGAGGGAGGGAGGGATGAAAGGAATGTGATAAACGAGTGAAAGAGATCAGTTAGATAACCACTCATTCGGACACTGGAGTTGGCCTCGGATTCCTCAAAAGCTTAAGGGTGTTTTCATAAGACCCGTATAGCGGGCTCCGGGTGGGCCGTGGTCTTAGAGTTGGGAAAGAAGGAACAGCGGAGGTGTAGTGGGCAAGACAGAGGGATTATGAAATGATGGTCAGACCACATGACATAATGAGAGGAAAGGAGGAAGGGCAGGCAAAAATGGTCAGAAATAGCAGTCTTAGGGTCAAATCGATGCTTTTTCAAGCCATTAAAGGCACACTATGCAAGATTTTCACCTTTAAGAAGCCAATTTGATGGTGAACAAACTTGTAATAGGTGAATCGTTCACCTAGCATAGCTATAGACTCTGTTCTATATACAGTCTATGATATATACAGCATAGACGTAGCGAGTCCCTACCGAGAAAACCTGCCATGCAACTTCCAAGAGCGGTGCCCCGCCAAACCTCGCAAGAATCGTGAAACATTACCTTGTTAGTAGATATAGCTCTTTAGAGATAGTTTTTGCCTGTTGTTAATCCTTCACCTCCACAACAAAAGCATTTGCGTTGTGTACAGGGGGGATAAGTCACGAGAAGTTTGCTATTTACAATAGTAGAGTAACATATAAATACA
>NC_055974.1:24614944-24619944 GCF_018492685.1 Alosa sapidissima
AGGCCCATTCAAAGAACCTTTCACAAGTTCTAAATTCTAGGGGCTTCATTAAAACAATTCAAAGTTTCTAAATTAGATAATTTCTAGATTAATCCTAGATTATTTATGGTTAAAATATTTCCTTAATAGTGCAGCACACCTCTTTGTACAGGCCTCAGACCCTAGAGTATGCATCTCTAGCCTGTCATAATCACCCATTAAATTCAAACAAAGACATTCACAAAAATATACCCAGAACAGCTCCAAGTTTATCAAAAGCATTTAATAATAATAATTAATAATAATAGTCAATCATAGCAATGTCACACGAATTCACAAAGTGTTTAAGACAAGTGTGGCTCAGTTTGTTTGTCCTGTGTGACTTCTCTAGACAGTGCAGTTTTAAATAAAAGACCACAAATAAAGGAGAGTAGGGGAGGATATATTGCAACAGGAAAAATAGATTTCTTTTCTTTTTAAAAACATAAAAAAGAGAAAAAGAGTTCAAAGAGAACTCAGCACCTTCTGAAATAACCGTAACCAAACAGCTCACCATAGTACTGTCCTGTTAAAATCGTCCATTTTAGCTATAAGACTTGAAAGAAAAACAAAATCATCTGAGGAAAAAGCATCTTAGCCTCATTCACATTGAAGGCCAACACATACACACACACACACATGCACCCAGAATCGCGCGCACACACACTAGTGATGTGTAATGACAAACAAAACGCTTCATGTTGTGTGTGTGTGCCAATGTCTTTATGCGTGTGTCAACCTAGCAACTTTCTGAGCTTGTGGTCGTGAAATAGCACCCCCAGCCGCTTGGCCTTAAAGTAGCACCACACAAAAACAAAAGAACACAAAAATGTCTCTCGGGACAAGTTGCAATAGGCAGTAGGAGGTCTCCAGAAGGGTCCATGTCCGTCTCAGTTCACTGAGAGAGGCCATGATGCATTTACAGTAAAACCACCTCTGTTAGGTTTTTTTTTTTGTGTGTGTGTTTGTTTTTAGTTTTGTGTTTATGTGGGGAGATAACAATGGCTCCTTGTCGCTTGCTTGTTGTTTATTCCCCCCATGTACATGGAAAATATGTTATTTTGATAAGTCCCATCATTACTACCAGTCTGTGCACTTCTATTAGTCTGAAAAGACAACTTGTCTAGACCAGAAGAGGCTCAAGAGCCAGGGTAAGCACCATTCGAAAAAGACACCCCCACCAATAAAAAACCCCCAACATTACAGGAATTCATTATAATAAAAAGCTTTGAACAATTCAGACAACCCTACGGACAGGGGGAGCACATTTATATCCAATAAATAGAGAAGAACATTAAATTAGAAAAGCAATGTACAATTAAAATCTGATAAATCCAGGAAGAATCTGCATCACCAATGTCAAAATAAGAGGTACAATTCAACTGAAGCAAAAAAAGGACAAAATATCAATAACAATAATTATCTCTCATAAAAGAAAGGAAAAACTATGAAGACCCCAAAAATATTCTAAAATGCTGAGTCATGACTTTTTTTCTTTCTCTCCAAGGACAACAAAACCAACAATTAATTTTTCAAAGATGTATGAACAAAAGACAGTCTGTTAAACCCGTATGCTTTGTAGAATTCCAAACAACTGTAACTTTAAAATTCTTAATGCTTTTTAAAAGGATTCATATCTCTATCATTAGTATCTGATCTGTTCACTAAATACAAGTCACAAGGCCAATGTGGTATATATCTAGGCTGCTCTAGTTTTTTATTTTTAAAAAAGAATAAATTATATTAAAAAACGGAAAACAGCACCACGCGAAAAATACAAACAGCATTTACAATTTTCAGTATTCATAGAAAAAAAAAAAACCTGAACAACCTGAAAACATAAGACATGCCATTGAGAGTCAACTCCAATGCTGTTTCTATGACAACACCAACGGCGCTCCACTGTCCAATCCTTGTTAGACTAGTCCAAAGACAGGCGTGCCCGACCACCGACAAGCAGGAGTTTTATTGGCTGATTGTTATTGTAAACAACGTTGAGTAAACTGGTTTTCGATTGGCTTGTTCAACAAGTATTTAACAGTAGTAGTAGTAGTACATACAAACAAATAAACGAACGTACAAACAGAAAAAAGGAACTTAAACGTCTTTTTTTGTGGTAAAATGAACTAAAAAAAAACAACAAAAAAACTCTTTCTTCCTGGCGATTTGGCGACAGGAGATTTGGTTATGGCTGTGAGACGAGACGAGAGGAGAGGAGGGGAGAGGAGCAGGCGGCTCATCGGGAGCTTGATGCTTGATGCTGTAGACACACAGAGAAGGGCGGAGTTAGCATTTGTTACAGACCCCACTAGCAGGTATGCATGACATATTTAAAGTATAATAGAAATGGCATACCGGTACTATAGACAACATTAAACATGCCAGTATACATGTTAGACTACTGAAGCTGTCATAGGAGCAAAAAGTGTACTTCTATACTCTTTGGTAGGAGTGTGTGTGTGTGTGTGTGTGTGTGTGTGTGTGTGTGTGTGTGTGTCCGTCCTCACTAGACTGAAACTGTCAGGAGTGTGTGTATGTGTGTCCTCACCAGACTGAATCTGTCGTAGGTGTGTGTGTGTATTTTTGTGTGTGAGTGTGTATGCTCACCAGACTGAAGGTTATGGTTATGGCTATGGCTGTGAGAGATGTGTCGTAGATGTGAGTGTGTATGTGTGTGTGCTCACCAGACTGAAGCTGTCGTAGGCGTGTGTGTGCTCACCAGACTGAAGCTGTCGTAGGCGTGTGTGTGTATTTTTGTGTGTGTGTGTGCTCACCAGACTGAAGCTGTTGTAGGCGTGTGTGTGTATTTGTGTGTGTGTGAGTGTGCATGTGTGTGTGCTCACCAGATTGAAGCTGTCGTAGGCGTGTGTGTGTGTATTTTTGTGTGTTAGTGTGTATGTGTGTGTGCTCACCAGACTGAAGCTGTCGTAGGCGTGTGTGTGTGTGTGTGTGTGTGTATGTGTGTGTGTGCTCACCAGGCTGAAGCTGTCGTAGGTGGCCATAAGCTCCTCGGTGCGGTACTGCTCCAGCACCACCACGTTGGCCAGGGCAGGACTCCGCTGCCGGGCGCAGTCCTCACAGTGGACCACGTACGTCTTCCTACTGCTGCTCTCACTCGTCACAAACAGCAGGTTAAACACCTCCACCTACACACACACAAACACACACACACACACACGCACACATTAACAACCTTGTCACACAATGTGGCGTTTCCGTTTCTTTGTGTGTTTTTACCGGCTACGTCTACATTATTGTGGATTCGTTTTCCACATTCGTAGGCAACGGCTTAAAACACATACAGGATCGCCAGCGGATCCAAATCGTTCCGTTTCGGGAGCTCGGACACGATGGTGTAATGTGGATAAATGAGGGCCAATTGGGACAAAAGTCTTTCAGGTTACAAAACAAAACAAAACAAAAGCACTAGTGTAGATGTAGCCTTAGAGGAGTACAACCCTTGATGCTTGCTTAAAGTTATTTCATTGATCCCAGTAAGTTTACAGTAGAAGAAAGCGAAACATTTCTTTGAAGAAACGCTGACGAAATGCAACAGTCGGACACACGCCTGTCCCCATGGTATGATGCCTCCACAGTTATCTTTAACATCAGCCTCTAGAGGGCCAAGATGCATCGCCACTCATCTCAGAACAGTAAACTTTGGGACTTATGTCACAGTTATTATTTATTATCTATACTTGTGCTTTCTTCCACCCCTGTTATGTAATGTCACTGATGTTAACAGTGGGCTGTTCTACAGTGTGTTGTGTGCTGTAACCGTGCGTATTATAGGCGTGCATTATCGGACTCACGTCACACTCGTTGCAGTAGTACGCGGGCTCGTCCTTCACCCGGCTCTGGTAGGAGATCTTCTTCCCTCCCGCTACCAGCTGGTCTCTCAGGATCTGAATGTGCTTCATGGACTGTAGGAGACAGTGTCTGACGAAGGGGAAGACAGACACACACACACACACACACGCATCAGATTTCCCATTCCTCTGTATTTCCATTGTGTTCTAAATCTACTTAGATCACTTCTACAATGTGAACACAACCTGCTATCTGGCTCAGTAGATTAATGCTCATCGTTTTTTTCCTGCATTTCAATTATATACCACAGTAGGTCACCACAGCTACATTTTAAATGTCAATGTATAGGATATAGTATTAGCATAGTAGAAACCATAAATAGTTTTATGTACATTTTATGTAGTCTAGCTCATTCTAACAGTTGCTTATACACCGCATAGTTATACATGGTTGTTACATATAGCAGGATGCATTGATGATTCTATTTACTCTATTAATGAGTGGTATTGTTTTATTTAGGCCATATGGCATTTCCATCTCTGAGAGGCACTCATCCCCTCCTTAGCTTGTACTCACTTGATCATCTGGTAGGTGTCCGGTTCGGTGACCTTGACTGTGCGGGCCACGTTCCAGGACACGTGGATCATGGGAACGATGGACTTGACCTTCTTCACCTCGTTCCACTCGAAGCGCTCCAGGGCCAGCTGATACTGGTAGGCTGAGAACACAGCAGCGAAGACATATATGTTTAATACATGATTAATTAATTATTAATTAATAATTAATTAATGTAAAAAACACATTCGGCCATAATTTGACAGATGGGCAGAGTGCAAAGTCTAACTAAAACAGTAACACAGTCTGGACATTTTTTTTCTTTTGCGACCACCTTTGCGTTCTGGATAAGTGGACCCTGTTTCCTTAATGTTTTTGAGTCAATTAATTCGCACGAAGGTGTAGGGTAACATCTTAAACTGGGTCGGTGCTGGTGGGACACTTACAGTTGAGCGGGCCTACGTTCCAGGCGATGTTGTTGCACCAGCCCACGGCCTGGACCCAGTGCACGGTTCCGGCGTTGATCCACACCAGGTCGCCAGGCCGCTGCACGAAGCGGTACACGGGGATGTTGGCCCGGTAGAGATCGTCCAGGACTGGCCACCAGGACCCTGTCA
>NC_055974.1:24624944-24634093 GCF_018492685.1 Alosa sapidissima
ACGGGGTCCCGGGTGAAGGCCTGGTAGAGCTGCGGTGCCTCTCGGAGCGGAGGCGGGTGGGGGAGGTCTTTGGACGGGGCCGGGATGGACGAGGACGAGGAGCTGGTTTTGGGGGTTGGCACGATGTGGCCCGAGGTGTGGGCTGTGGAGGAGGTGGACAATGATGATGATGCCCATTTCTCGCGCTGACGCTGCTTCTCGCGGGCGAAGTCCGTCTGTGGCGTGAGGGGTGGCGGGCGACTGGCGGCGGCCATGGGAGCGGGCGGGCACCCCGAGGGCATCCCTGCGCCACCGCGGCTCAACCACGGGTACGGTGGGGACGGCTGGCGGGCCGCGGTCGCCGGCGACAGGCGTGGAGGTGGCGGGTCAGCGGACAGTAGCCTCTCCAGACTCTCCATGGCCGACTCCTCCTCCGACGCGGACGTCGTCGTTGTCGTCGTCGTGGTGATGACATGACTGCGGGCGACGGCTGCTGCTGCTGCTGCTGCTGCTGCTCTTGCCGCTTCCTGCTGTTCTGCTGTGCGCCTCCTCTCGGCACTCCTCTTCCTCTCTCTCTCCCTCTCCTCCTCCTCTTCCTCCTCCTTTCTTCTCCTCCTCCTCTCCTTCTGTCGCTCCTCCTCGTCCTCCCTCTCGCGCTGGCGCATGTGGGACTGCAGCTCCGCCTCCAGCTTCTTCAGCACGTCCTCCATCGACTGCGGCTCTGCCTTGGGGTACGGCCGCACGGCCTTCTGGGATACGTCCGGCCTGGTGTATGATGGGATTGAGGTGGTGTTGTTGTTGTTGTTGTTTGTGACGCTGGTGGTCTGGGGTCCAGGGACGGTCGGGGGCAGGTGGTGGAGGGGCTTGGAGGAGTTAGTGGGCATGGGGTCAGGGGCAGGGGCACGGGTGGGGGCAGTGTGTTTGGAGATGGTGGTGGTGATGACGCTTTCGCCGGCCCGCGACGCGCCCGCCGACGAGGGAGCCGTCGCCATGGTAACGGGCGCCTGAACGGCGCTCGGGTGCGAGTAACAGGGCATCGCCGGGCGGCTCGGCTGAGGTTTGCCCATCTCCGCGTGGGCGTGCAGACCGACGCCGCCCGTCTTGGGTCCCTGATACCCGCCCTGGTGGGGCAGGTTGCCATGGTGCTGGAGTGCGTGTAGCGCGTCCGCCGACGCCTTCCAACCCGCGTGGGACAGCACGCCAGGCGGAGAGCCCACCGCAGGGCCCGTTCTGCTGACCGCGTGTCCGTAGTGGGGTGTGTGAGGGGCCTCCGAGCGCGGAGGAGTGGCCGTGATGACCGGGGTGATGACGGGGGCCCTGGACGTCATGGACATGGGCGAGCCCTGGACGGCGGCAGCGTGAGGAGGGGTCACCCGCTGGGGGGTGCCAGGGGTGCGCCGGTGGTCCTGACCGCCACTGCTGCTGCTGCTGCTGCTGCCGCTGTTGTCTCTGCTGCGGCTCCGCTCCTTCTGCTGAGGGACGCACACACCCTGAGCGTCCAGCGACGACATGTAATGCCCCGAGCCCTGAGAGGACACACACACACACACACACACACGCACACGCAGACATAGAGATATGAGAGTTACGTAAGTGAACCCACACTCTGGAACAACCCTCGCTGATTAGCGCGTAACGATTCGACCATAGGTCAAGGATTCGTGTGGAAAAAACTCTGGAAGCAGCGGTCTCATGACTAATTACGACTAGGCACAGAGACAGCTGCCGCCAGCTAGCTGGGCTTACACATTAACACGCTCGGCCGTCGGAACATACACTCACATGGGTCAGTCACAGTCGCATGCAAAGAACTGTGTCATAAGAGTCAACATGGCTCCAGGGGTTCTCTCAAATTTACTAATTTCATTTTAAGAAAATGGTCATATTATATAGTAAGGAAGTCAAATTTATTTATAAGGCACATATAAAATACAGTTTACACTGACCACAGTGCCGTACAAATGCTAATTAAAAGACAATACATAAATACTGAATATATGGCCTAAATCCTGTCAGGGGGTTCTCTCAAATTTACTAATTTCACCCTTTCATTTCAAGAAAATGGTCATATGGCCTAAACCCTGTGTGTGTGTGTGTATGTGTGTGTGTGTGCGCGTGTGTGTACTTGTGCTTGTGCTTACCGTGGTGTGTTGCCCATGGCTGATGTTTGGCTTCCACCCATGAGGGCCGGAGTTGGAGTTGGTGTTGGTGGGGGCATGTGATGCACTGGCGACCTGAGGGGGCAGAGTGGATGGCGCCCCTGAGGTGTGGGCGTGGGCGTGGGCGTGGGCGTGGGCGTGGGCGTGGGTCATCATCCCTGGGTGGCCGAGGAAGTGGGGGAGGCTGTAAGGCACAGAGGTGAGGTTCGCTGCTGGTGTGGGCGCGCTCTGGCGCTCCCTGCTGGTGTCCCCCCGTAATGACGCCTGCTGCTGCTGCTGCTGCTGCTGCTGATGGTGGAGCTGCATAGGAGCTCCAGAGGGAGGGTGGCTCACTGCTGATGGCAAGCCCAGCTCGGGCCCTCGAGGCTGGGCCGCGCCGCTCCTGGAGTCCTGGTACCGCGGAGGTCCCTGGTGGGAGGTGGAGGTGGTAGTGTGGGAGTGGGAGGAGGGCTTGATGTTTTGAGGGTGGAGGCGCGGGTGGCTGTGGTGGGTGTGCACGAGTGCCTGAGGGGTGGGCGGCGGCAGGGGCTTGTGGGTAGTCTGGGGGGGCAGTTGAGGGGGTGCACGGTCCTGGTTGTAGCCCCCAGGGGAGGAGAGGGGTGAGGGAGCAGATGGAGTGGGTTTGTAGCTGAAACCGCCCATGCCTAACTTAGACGAGTCCTATGAGCAGGAAAGAGACAACAGAAACGGACAAGGACGACAAGAAAAAGGTGGAAGGAACAACAGAAATGGACAAGGACGACAAGAAAAAGATGGAAAGAACAGATGCACAAGAGAGAGAAGAGATGTGTGTTAATACACACAAACAAATCCAGATAAAATGATTCATATCCATATTTATGGCTGGTACTTAAGGATATTTCAGAGAAATTTAAGATGAAATTAAGGATTGATGGTATTAAGATGGAGACAACTATACTGCTCAACAAAATTAAGGGAACACTTCAATCATACACTGGATCAGTACTCTGACTCTGTTTGGTTCTGAGCACAAGTAAAACTTTTAAGGCGAGTGTTTTATTTTGCAAGAACTGTCAGACATTCTGTGAATGTAGTTTGAGAATGGAGAAAAGGGTAGAAGGTTTCAAAAAATGTGTTTTAACAATTGTGGAAAAATTGAAGTGTTCCCTTAATTTTTTTTGAGCAGTATATATTTTGCCAGAGTTTAACTTCAGACAACTTCGATCAAAATCTGAACTGGCCAGCGGCGACGTATTGTGAAGTGGACAGAAGTGTGGTACCTGATACTCGGTGGGGCTAGTTTTCCTGTCTGGGGGGCTGTTGGCCCAGGGTGGAGTGGCGTTGCTGTGCAGGGGGCTCCAGAAGGCTGGTTTGGGAGGGGGGGCGAACTGGGATGGGGTGGGGGGTTGGATCTGCGCTGGGTGCCCCCCCATGGGGCCTGAGAACCGCTGCAGTGCCGGGTGAGAGCCCTGCTGGGGGGTAGGAGGGTATGAGAGGAGAGAGCATCAGAACTGGACCACACACACACACACACACACACACACACATGTACACACAGAGAGATACTAAGGTATGTGTGCAATTCCTACACCATATTTAATGTTAAGTGTGTGTTTGTAAAATGTGCAAGTCTTTGCATGCAGAAATGTGTGTGTACAGTAACATATTTGCATATAGAATATGCTTAAGTGTGTGTGTGTTTGTGTGTATATCTATCTATCTATCTATCTATCTATCTATCTATCTATCTATCTATCTATCTATCTATCTATATATATATATATGAGTGCCTCCACACACACCTGCTCTGCGAGCGAGCTCCTCTTCCTCTTGTTGGGGCTGGGGCAGTCGTCCAGCAGGGGGCGCTGCAGGGCCTGAGGGGGCGGCGTGTGCTGGATCACAGAGTGCTCCCCCAGAGACGCGGCCGCGCGCTTCAGCTGACTGCCAGCAAACGTCCGGGGTTGCTGGGATACAGGAGGACCAACAGAGCACCAGCAGGTCAGTCAAGCGTGCTTATGTGTGTGTGTGTGTCAGGCTTGTGTAAAATTCCAGAATTGAATTGAAACTGGCTCTTAAATTCCAATTCACTTCTTGAATTTCACTTACATTTCAATTGAGGTAGCAAACAGGAAGCAGAAGTGCAATTCGTATTGTGCACAACCCTGGTGTGTGTGTGTGTGTGAAGACAGTGACCAAACTTAGTGCCAGCCACCAGCCAAACACTGGTCAAATAGGAAGGTGTCTGCTAGCGTTCGGACACAAAATAATGATTAACTAGTGAGTGGCTGGTGAATGAGATCATCTGTGTGTCAGTGCCTGGTAGATATTCAGTGTTTCTAAGCAGTTCATTTCCAAACCACATGTGAACACACGGGGGAGGAAAACTACAATTCTCTAGTGATATAGAGATCGGCAGTACACTTAGTCCAACTGAGTTAATAGAGATCGGCAGTACACTTAGTCCAACTGAGTTAATAGAGATCGGCAGTACACTTAGTCCAACTGAGTTAATAGAGATCGGCAGTACACTTAGTCCAACTGAGTTAAATGGAATGGTCTACACAATGGTACATGTGACGGAAAGACTCACATTCCCTGTTGAAGGTGTTTTGAAAGTCAATACAAAATGACTGTTTGTGGTAAAGTGTCTAGCGTGTGTGTGTGTGTGTGTGTGTGTGTGTGTGTGTGAGTGATAGAGACCGAGACAGAAGTGTTTTTAAAAACATTGCATAATCACTGTGTGTGTGTGTGTGTGTGTGTGGTACACACCTGCTGGGCCTGACCCCATGAGTCTCCGAGAGGTCCCATTGCTCTGGAGCCGCTGTGCTGTGGCTGGGGAGCACCGGCAAACTACGACAGAATGAACAACAGAGCCTGAGTGAGCTTTATACCGACACGTGTGTGTGTGTGTGTGTGTGTGTGTGTGTGTGTGTGTGTGTGCAAGGACGCACGTACGCGAGTGTGTACGTGTGTGAGATGAGAGAATGAATGACAGAGCCCGTGAATGAGAGTGACTGAGGTTTTATAGACACGTTTGAGTGTGTGTGTGTGTGGTGTGTGTGTGTGTGTGTGTGAGTGAGTGAGAGAGAGAGAGAGAGAGAGAGAGAGAGTGAGTGTTGTCATTGCGAAACTGATTTTTTTTTAGAAAGCCGCACACATCACACGAGGGGAAAGACCTGCTGCCATTTCCAGCTCACACACTATTAGATCACGGCCATTTCTCATTAAAGGCATTTGAGTAAATTCTTACGAAACCTCCAAAACCGCAGAGGCATCACTCGTCAACATGGACGCGCGGCGCGACGACTGACACAGGGAGAGGAACTGGACCTCAGTACGAGGTGTCCCCTTAGCCGTAAACTGCCGACTAATGTTTTTCTTGAAAGTACTACACACGTTTCTGTTGCTTTTCTCAGTTAACGTCTTCAAAGACGAGAGACACTTTCACATGACTTTCCGCTGTTAATTTTGGAAACATTTGTTTCGTTACTCAAGCTCGACTGTTTTTCTTCAGATGTCTGGCCGTTGTTCGTACATCACTGCCAGTACTAGTTTAGTCAGTCGACTGCCCGTAAGCCTTTCTAGGCTTCCTCTATAGGCTTCCTCTAAAGTCTGAACATGTTGGTTTCGTTTTGGATTACCATCATTTTCAGATGTTTTTTTTTTAAATGTCTGTGTCATTCATGATTTGCCTCATGTCTCAAACATCGCACCAATATGGCGTGTGTGTTCAGGTTACACAACAAATATACTGACCATATGTGAAAAAAAACCCCACACACACACACACACACACACACACACCTAAACACAAAAACAGATAATATGTGCACACACCACACCACACACACCTGACACTTTGACACAGTGTCCTCACCTTCAGCAGTTGGTTAGCGCGAGCCGCAAGGTGTGTGGGTGTGGGGCCTCCATAACCATGGAGACGGGCGTGGTCCTCGGGCGAGGGCTCGTACAGACCCAGCTGCTCCCATGGGCGAGGGGGGGGCGGGACCCTGGAAGGGGGGGCATCCCGCGGTAACCCAGGCAACAGTGCTGCTGGGGACAAGTCCAGCTTGTCACCTCCACGAGGGAGGGCACTGGAGAAACACACACACACACACACACACACACACACACACACACACACACGCACGCACACACACACACACACAATAACAAAATGCTATCAGTGTCAGATATACAGGAGAAGTTTTATAACAAGTGTAATATGACTATGTGTGTATATCTATGACACAAAGCTGTATGTGTGTGTGTGTGTGTGTGTGTGTGTGGTACTTACCCATTGGGGTAAAATTTGCTGGGGTGGTTCAGAGTAGTCACGTGACTAGGGGGAGGATGGGGATGGAACTGATGTTGATTGATGCCTGGAGCGCACCTATCAGGTGACAGGAGAACATAAGGTGAGACAAGTGTGTGTGAGTGGGCCCCAGACCTGTGTGTGTGTGTGTGAGAGATCTGGGCAGTGGGTCCCAACAGCATAGAGTGTGTGCAATCATGTGTGTGTGTGTGTGTGTGTTTGAGAGAGAGAGAGAGAGTGTGCGTATGCGTATGTGTGTATGTATGTGCGTGCGTGTGTGTGTGTGTGTCCTACCTGGACGGCGGGGCCCAGGAGCGGTTGCCCACGGAGCCCATGGTCCCCGGTTGAGGGCGTCCAGAGGGAAGGCGTCCCGTGTGCCGCGCCCAACAAAGTGCTCTGCTGTGTGATGCATCCAGCCTACACACACACACACACACAGAGAGAGAGAGAGAGAGAGACACAAGTCAGGACACACTACAAATGAGCACCATTTCGCCCTCTACATCTCAAATCCACATTAAAGAAAACAATAAATGACATGAACAACAAAACTAGTCAGGCAACTGCAGATTTCACTCCTATGTAAATGGACACTGGAGTCACACACACACACACACGCACACGCACAGACCCGAAGGAAAAAACCATTCTTTCAAAGTATGACCAAAAGTTCTACCAATTAAGCCATGGTTCTGTTATACAACTCTATAGCGATGTAAACAGACATAGATATCGGCCTCCATAACCATGCCAACCAAGCAATGATATCCACATTTAGATTTGCATTCAAACTCACCTCTGGCCTGCCTGCCTGCTTGTCTGATAGTGACCAGTCGAGTCCACTCTAACCGAGCACGAGTTAGTGACTGAATTAGCGTCCATCTGTTAGCGCTAGCCTGCTAATCCTGTGAGGTGAGTTGTTAAGCACAGGGATTTCTACACCCTCTACAGCTACTGGACACTATCTAGAGTCTCCACTGAACTAACCAGAGAGAGAGAGAGAGAGAGAGAGAGAGAGAGAGAGAGAGAGAGAGAGAGAGAGAGAGAGAGAGAGAGAGAGAGAGAGAGAGAGAAGAGAGAGAGAGAGGAGAGAGAGAGAGAGAAGCACATGTTCTGCAGCAGCACGTGTTCTGGCCAAGACCAAAAAGAGAGCACACATTACCCCCATCTTAAAATCCCTTCACTGGCTCCCTGTCAGTTTTAGAATTGATTTTAAGGTTTTACTTTTGTTTTAAAGCCCTAAATGGACTTGCGCCTGTTTATCTATCTGACTTGCTCTCACCGTACCTTCCATCACGGCCACTCAGATCCTCAGACTCTGGCCTTCTAGTTATTCCCAGGGTGAGGACCACGAGACATGGGGAGGCAGCCTTCGCTCACTATGGTCCTGCCTGTGGAATAGCCTGCCACTTGCGCTAAGGATGGTCCAATCAGTTGAACCTTTTTAAGAAACATCTTAAGACATACCTTTTAGCCTTGCCTTCTCTTAAATCCCTGACCGTTTTGGAAATGTAGGTCTCTACATGTTCTGTATGCATATGCATGTGTGTATACATCTCTTCATATTTTATGACTTTTGCACCTTGATTTTTATTTATATTTTGACACATATTTTATTGCTTTTATCATTTTTTGTGTTTTCTAAGTGCTGCTGTTAAGCACCTTGTATTGCTGTTTGCACGAAAGGTTCTTTATAAATAAAACTGAATTGAATTGAGAGAGAAAGAAATAAAGAGAGAGAGAGAGCGAGAGATAGAGAGAGAGGGGGGGAAGACAGATGGAGAGAGAGAAAGAGAGAGAGGGAAGAAGACAGATGGAGAGAGAGAGAGAGAGAGAGAGAGAGAGAGAGAGAGAGGAGAGAGAGAGAGAGAAAGACAGATGGAGAGAGAAGAGGAAGGTGGAGCCCAAGAGAGAGAGAGGTATTAAGGCATCAGGTACCACCTGGACACCTTGCTAAGTGGATCTGAGGAGGTTTGTGAACAGTACAGTCTCACACACACACACACACCACTCACCACAGTATCTGTTTCTGTGAAGCCCTCCACCGCAGCAGAGTGAGGGTCTCACACACCAACCCTGAGATGAGGTGATCTGCTCTCTGTCTTCTCCTCACGACAGTGCCTAGGGAGAGAGAGAGAGAGAGAGAGAGAGAGAGAGAGAGAGAGAGAGAGAGAGAGAGAGAGAGAGAGAGAGAGGAGAGGAGAGAGAGAGAGAGAGGGGAGAGGGATATTTATTTTCACAAGTTGGGCTTTATAAGTAGCATTGTATTCTGGTGATGCTAACAAAGCTCTTTGAATTTGGGACAGACACATACACACAAAAGTCTGTCAGCACTTCATCAATATATCATGTGTGCCCCCCCCTCTCTCTCTCTCTCTCTCTCTCACACACACACACACACGGACAGAGTGAGGTTAGATGCTAAGCTGCTAAACGCACATAAATTCCTGGTCCTACCAGCAAACAATTTCAGACCAAACATGCTTCTTTTTCGGAATGTCTTTGTCTCACACACAAAAACCTTTGCCTGCAATGCCAAACCCTGTCTGTAGGGGTCAGTGGCGCTCCCCCTGAGTTTGGGGAGGCGTTTGGTTAAGCGCAGATGGAGAGGGGGGGGGGGGGGGGGGCAGAGGGGGAGGGGGCTGCACATCTATAGGAAGAGTGCACTAAGGTTACAGCCTCCCCAAAACAGGCCCCCTGCTACTGCAGCCTGGGGAAACGAGAGAAAGGGAGAG
>NC_055974.1:24634293-24659293 GCF_018492685.1 Alosa sapidissima
GCGCCGTGGAATTATAAAGATTAACTCCCCATGCTCTGTCTCTCTTTCACACACTCACACACTCACACACACACACACGGCACCTCCTTCTCCTACACTGCATAACTATCTGCAAGGTCACTGCGCTCTCTAGAATCACTGAAGTCAGGAAAAAAAACTTGAGTACGGGTCTTTCTCAGGGTCTGAAGAACTTTCTCAAAGTCCCTCAACAACCCCCACATGCATGCACTCAACACACACACACTCCACATGCATGCACTCAACACACACACACTCCACATGCATGCACTCAACACACACACACACTCCACATGCATGCACTCAACACACACACACACACACTCCACATGCATGCATTCAACACACACACTCCACACTTTGCACGCATGGAAATGACCAGACTGGTGCCAAAAGTTCAGTCAACAGAGCTTGATATTATTAATAAAATACAAATATTAGTAACAGACTACATGAAATGTAAAAGAATTATAACAATAGCCATAATTATATACGAACCACAACTCAACACAATTAAGAGGTTCCTACACATTTTGCATTTCAAAATTCCATACTTTTTCCATACTCAAATTTCCAAACTTCTCGGTAGATTTTTCTGACCATATTCTCGACTTTGCGGCCACTTCTGGTTTGGGATAACTTGGTGAAAACAAACGTATGGACAACTGAAGTGAATTAAAAAATAACACTTAATATTCGTCCATTTAGCTGGGTCATTTTTAGTTGTATCTTAGTTGTATCTTGACGATGGGGACTGACAGTTAAGCTGCACAACAGTAGGAATGGTTCATTATGACCTGAGTGAAGTGATTAGTACTGCAAATGCAATAGTCTGGAAACACAAATATTTCTCCATACCCTTGTTTCTTTTTTCCATACTTATCCACACCTGGAAATTACTAAAATCAAATTCCATACTTTTCCAGGTTTTCCATACTGCGTAGGAACCCTGTATAAGGTGAACGAATGAGTCTTTAGTCACTTTTTGAAGACCACAAAACTATCGTTAAAATGAAAATCAGTAGGAGGGGTCACAGTGGAAGAGTCTTGACTGTGACCTCTTACAGGAAAGCTACACCAGGCGCGTAACTGAAGCGTTCCGTTCGAGTTGCGTCTGCGTAGTGGGCGGTGGTAGTGTAGTGGTTAAGGAGCTGGGCTAGCATGCAGTAGCCTGAAAGTTGTCGGTTCAATTCCCGACTTCCACCGTTGTGCCCTTGAGCAAGGCACTTAACCCCAAGTTGCTCCGAGGACGATGTGATCTCTTGTAATATAGCTGACGTAAGTCACTTTGATCTACTAAATCTAATGTAATGTAATGTCTGCTGCAACAATTCGATTCCACTGTAATCGATGGAAGTAGCTACACCAGACGTGATAGCGGCGCGTACGTTCGAAAAAAAGAGACCAATTTTCCGAAATGGATTTTGCGCGTCGCAAACGGAATGCTTCAGTTACACGCCTGGTGTAGCTTTCCTGTAAGTGTTGACGTAAGGCTGACGATACAGCCAATGCTCATCAGAGGACTGCAATGGGTAAGATAAGGTACAGCGGAATCATGGAATTAAGACAACAAGGAGCAGACCCAGTAAGTGTCCTACAGGCCAGAGTGAGGGCATCTGAAACTTCGCTGTTATGTTCCCCATGTAGAGAACTAAATCTCATGGGTTGACAGGGGTGTGCAATCAACAGAACCATTTTGCAACAACGTTGTAGATACACTGTTAAAACGTTTCTTCAAAGTTGAGTAATGGCAGGATGCTTCCAAAGTTATCACGTTGAATAGTTGGGATTTCAATATTGACCAAAAACTATTGTATGATTGCTATGATTGCTGAGTATGACTTTTGCCCTGACCGAGCAGCCCCACAGGTTGGTGAGAGCACATTAACGGTAGCTCAGCAGAACACAAATGGTTCTTCGTTCACTCCCAAATGCAATGTGCAAATGCAAAAGACGTGAGATTGGCCTTGGGATGCCTCTGAAAACATTAACTCTGTTGGATGTGGAGGACCAAAGTCAAACATTAACCCTGTTGGATGTGGAGGACCAAAGTCAAACATTAACCCTGTTGGATGTGGAGGACCAAAGTCAAACATTAACCCTGTTGGATGTGGAGGACCAAAGTCAAACATTAATCCTGTTGGATGTGGAGGACCAAAGTCAAACATTAACCCTGTTGGATGTGGAGGACCAAAGTCAAACATTAACCCTGTTGGATGTGGAGGACCAAAGTCAAACATTAACCCTGTTGGATGTGGAGGACCAAAGTCAAACAGAAGAAAACTGGTGACTCACGCCTGTGTGCAGGAAACTAGAAAGGCTTCGGCTAAGCCCATTTTTTACACTTAAACACAAGGGCTAGCATCCTGCAGAAGGAATCCACCCCCATTAGTTCAGGGTTTGCAGATGCACCAACACACACACACACACACACAAACAAAGAGAGCAAGTCAAGCATAGCTATGGAAGGTAATGGGAGTGGTAGTTTGGAGGACAGTTCATTGGGCAGTAGTTTGCCGTAGGAATGCCGGGGAGAGAAAACTGCCTAATCTGCCCAGACTCCATACAGGGGCAAAAACACTGCCCCAGGCTGCTTTTGGAGAGGGGCAAGGTAGGGGGTGGGGGGTAATAAATGCCATGCAGAGTCTAAATAGTGTCTGGAGTGTGTGTGTGTGTGTGTTGTCATGGGTATCTTAAAGCAGCCAGAGGGGGCATGGTAGGGGGAGGGGAATGTCTGGCCAGTGGGGTCACCGCAGTTCATGGTGTCTTGAAGAGTTCTCTTTCACACACACACACGTGTGCATGAACACACACACACACACACACACACAAATGAACAAAGACACCTTTTATCACATCACAGGCAGGCACACAACTTCTCATCACATTGTAGACACACACATACACACACACACATTCACATTGCTTCAAATAGATAGATAGATAGATACTTTATTGATCCCCAGGGGAAATTCAAGATGCTGAGATCATGATTTGCAATGGGCATCTAACATGTTTTCTCATATAACATCCACACACACACACACACACACACACACACACACACAGTAAGCCAAAGCATATAACACTGGAATGTAAATCTTTCAGCAGCCTGTGTCATGTTTTTATGTGTGTGTGTGTATGTGTGTGTGTGTGTGTGTGTGTGTGTGTGTGTGTGTGTGTGTGTGTGTGTGTAAGGATACAGACGTGGGCTTAACTCATGAGAAAGCAGTGTGTAATGAGATGTGAGGTAAATCTGTCTGACCTGACTTCTCTCTGCCCATTAGCCTGTGTGTGTGTGTGTGTGTGTGTGTTCTTTGTGTTTTAGTGTGTTAGAGTATGTTATAGGAGTGTGTTAGAGTATGTTACAGGAGTGTGTTAGTGGGCTTTGGTGCTCACACACAATTGAGTGTGCGGCACAAATAACTTTCTTTTTCACCATTATGAACTGTGGGTGGAGAACAGAGTGTGAGTGTGTGTTAAGGGTGTGTGTGTGTGTGTGTGTGTGTGTGTGTGTGTGTGTGTAGGGGGAGGGGGGTAATTAAAACACTATGGGGTAAGTGTGTGTGTGTGTGTGTGTGCGTGCAAAGGTGACAAACAGTGAACAGTATGTGAAACAGTCTCTCTCTCTCTCTGTATGTGTGTGCATGCGTGTGTGTGTGTGTGTGTGTGTGTGTGTGTGTGTGTGTGTAAGTAAGAGAGAGAGACTGCAGATGTAATTAATCCACTCTAAGGGGGACCACACAAGCCTGTGTGTCGCCAGAGTGCCACTCCTGCTTGGGGTGGGGTATGTGTTTGTGTGTGTGTGTGTGTGTGTGTGTGGTGTGGGGGCGGCGTTTGGCTGGGTTCGCTGTGGGTGGTACTGTGAGTGTGTGTGTGAGTGTGTGTGTGTGTGAGTGTGTGTGTGAGTGTGTGTCTGTGGATAGAGTGCGTGTGTGAGTGTGAGTGTGTGTGTGAGTGTGTGTCTGTGGATAGAGTGCGTGTATGAGTGTGTGTGTGAGTGTGTGTCTGTGGATAGAGTGCGTGTGTGAGTGTGTGTGTGAGTGTGTGTGTGAGTGTGTGTCTGCGGATAGAGTGCGTGTGTGAGTGTGTGTGTGAGTGTGTGTCTGTGGATAGAGTGCGTGTGCCACTACAGTAAGGGGGAGGGGGTAGTCCAGCACTATTAACCAGAAATATTGTGTGGCCCACACACACACACACACACACAAATGCTAGAAGTATCCAAAACAGAACAACAGTGCACTGCCACACAGCGGTCACTAATGTAATGCTGTGTGTGTGTGTGTGTGTGTGTGTGTGTGTGTGTGTGTGTGAGAGAGAGAGAGATAGACTCAAGCAGTAATCACAGAAAAGCAGCTTGAAACAACAGAGACAGAGTTTAAAAAGACAGGAAGGGACAAAATACAAAAGTGAGACAGCAAGAGAAAGACCACGAGTAGAAGAGAAAGAAGGGAGGGAGAGAGAGAGAAAGAAAGAGAGAGAGATTACAGGGGAGAGAAAGCTCTCCCTGATGCCAGCTGGAAAGGGAGGCTCCGTGTTTAAAAAAAAAAAAAGAAGAAAGAAAAGAAATCAGAAAAAGAGAGCTGGAAGCGGCCCAGCTTTGTCCCTCCGGTCTGCCCTCTCCTCCTCGGCCCTCCAGGGGAGCGGCGTCTGGCACAGGCAGGCCCGCCGGCCTCTCTGGCCCAGAGCCAGCACTCATGCGGGGGCCGCGGCGCTCAGGAAAGCCCCAGGCTGCAGGGGGAGCGCCAGGCCCCTGGGCACACCAGCAGGCTGACCCAGGGGCAAAGCTGGCTCAAATCTCACACACACACACACACACACACACACACACACACACACACACACACACACACGTACATACATGTACACACACACACACACACACACTCAATGCATACATGTGGAAATGCTCTCAAACAAGAACCACAACACACACACGTGTGGATACACTCACTCACACACACACACATTTTCAATTCACATTTGTGGGCATGTTCTCAAACAAGAAACAGACACACCCACACACTTACATGAACATGATCTCACACCCAAAGACCTTCATACATACACACACTTAAGCACCCACCCACTAACAGGCATATAATCAACCAACACACACTCACACACACACACACACACACACACATCCATTACTAACCCACAACCCCCCCCCCCCCCACTAGGGACTCTGGGACCACCAACGTTTAACACAACAGTGCTAGCATGGCATTGATGTTCTGAATAATGCTTATTCACCATAACACACACACACACACACACACACACACACACACACACACACACACACAACTACGGTAAGTCTAACTCAACTATGGTATGATCGTAGTTCAACTTTGGGGAAACAACCGCCCTGATAACTGAGGAACACCCACACACACACACACACACACACAAAACTATGTACTTGCCAGTGTTATGTCCCACTGGTAAATGCTAATCTACCCCAACTATGCAGGTAGGTGAGGAGCACATCTACAGCAACTCCAGCAAGTGAGTGATTGGGTGGGGTTCCCCCTAGCTCTCCGGATCAGCCATAGCTTCAGCACTGAACAGGTAGCTAGCTGTACATGACCTCTAGCATTAGTGGGATGCCAATGCTATGCAAAGGTAGTCTTATAAGAATATAGTCTTATAGTCGGAACTTTGCTGTAAATTACCATGATAAGATATTACATCACACACACACACACACTGGGTCCGTGTCTTGGGATAGGGATGTGTAGGGAGATTTGCCGAGTGGTGAACTGTGGCGACATCTGACGGGGGGTTTTCCTTGCCATGTCTCGACGAGAGCAGTATTCGCTGATGCGCTTTTGTGTTTTGGTAAACGCCTCTACTTAAAACTCCGCCGTCACAAACTTGCTCTCAAGTGGTTTAGAAATTTCACTCTCAGTTTACCCAGAATGCACGCCCACCTACGCCTTGGATAAATTCCCCCAAATCATCCCTGTGTGTGTGTGTGTGTGTAACATCTGTTTTTTTCGTTATTGTCAATATGGTCACATGATTGAATCTTGTCTGAGCGATTATTGCATCTGTCAAATTTGTGTCCTTATGTGTATGTATGTGTATGTATGTGCGTGTGCATGTGTAAACAACAAGGGTCCTTAGTAGAGTGCATAACTCCACAATAATTTAGTTTCACTTTCACTAACATTCTGAGTCAGTAATTTAATGGGGCCTTCTTTAGACCAAGGTTCACAAACAATCAAACAACCAAACACAGGTGAAAACATAACCCCCCTGGCAGAGGTGTGTGTGTGTGTGTGTGTGGTGGTGGTGGGGTCATAACTGGGGAATGGGTGGTGGGTTTGATTTCCTCCATGTTTGGCATTGGGCAGCCGTGGGCTACTGGTTAGCGCTTCGGACTTGTCACCGGAGGGTTGCCGGTTTGAACCCCGACCAGTAGGCACGGCTGAAGTGCCCTTGAGCAAGGCACCTAACCCCTCACTGCTCCCCGAGCGCCGCTGTTGTTGCAGGCAGCTCACTGCGCCGGGATTGGTGTGTGCTTCACCTCACTGTGAGTACACTGTGTGCTGTGTGTGTTTCACTAATTCACGGATTGGGATAAATGCAGAGACCAAATTTCCCTCATGGGATCAAAAGAGTATATATACTTATATACTTATACTTATACATCTAGCCGCATCCTAACCGAGAGACTGATTCATATGATGGCACTGTGAACAGGATGCACTCTGCTGTTTAATGTAATCACCCCCCCACACACATACCTCCATCACAAACACACACACATTCCTCCATCACAAACACACACACCTCCATCACAAACACACACACGCACATACATTCCTCTGTCTCAAACACAAACACACACACATACCTCAGTCACAAACACAGAGGGTCCAAACAAGGGTGACCGACTGACTGACTTTCTGAAGGTTGGAGGTTCCACCTGAGAGGGTTTGGACAGGACAGCCAGGGCAGGTTATTAGCACTGGTGCTAATGTTAGCATTATATACAGAGACATATTGGTGACAAAGATATTAGCATTGATTATTAGCATTAGCACTGGTGCTAATGTTAGCATTATATACAGAGACAGATTGGTGACAAAGATTTTAGCATTGATTATTAGCATTAGCAGTGGTGCTAATGTTAGCATTATATACAGAGACAGATTGGTGACAAAGATTTTAGCATTGATTATTAGCATTAGCACTGATTTTAGCATTGATTATGGTTGGGACAGAGAGGGGATTGGTAGCCCTAGTATTAGACCTATACCTAATGTTGCTATGTTGCACAGACACCAGCTCAGAGAAATATGAATGTGGCAAGGTGTTCTGTTCTGGGTTATGAGGAGATTTAGATTAACCAAATAGGGGTTTCGAAATTTCTTGACTGACCACAAGTAACGACTCGACCATTGTGCATTAGGTTGTCTGTGTTCAAGTGGGTTTAAAGAAATAGTAAGAAAATGTCCGGACTGATATTTCTTTTCATCCATTCATCCAAAAGTGAAGAGATCTCAGGATTATACTCTCTCCCTCCCTACCCTCCCTATATGTATACATAACATCCAGATATATTATAGATTTAGGGGCACATAAATATCCTAGCCGCCATCGATTTTGCTTGTAGTAGAAATATTGAAATGTGAAACATACATACTCTATCTCCTCTTTGTCTATCTCTTTCCCTTTCTCTCTCTCTTTTCTCTCTCTCTCTGCTAGAGGCAGTGTTCTGGCAGAATATCATGTCAGCGTTGCCTTGGCAATAGAATCAGACACATTTCCATAGGCAGTGTTTCCTGGAGACCATTGCCATGATAAGTGTTTACTGTTGCCGAGGATTACATCACCAGGTAGCATCATTTGTAATCGAGGAGAGAAAGCAATGCATGACTATCTGTATGGGAGTTGTGTGTGTGTGTGTGTGTGTGTGTGTGTGTGTGTGTGTGTAATGTGTATGGATTCATTCTCTGCGTCTGTGCAAGTGACCCTGCCATTGAGTCGCCCATCCAGAAAGATCAAGTTACCCCTACTCTCCCACCGATGACCCGACCCCCTCCTTTGCTCATTGTCTTTCTTTCTATACCCCCCACCCCCCTCTCCCAGTCTGGCGGGGTTTAAAGTTTCCATGGGCTCCAGACAACACACACACACACACATGCACACACACTAGAGGCTATCAGGAGAGAAATAGTACAGTCAAAGAAAGGGATGAGTAGGTAGAAAGAGAGAGAGAGAGAGAGAGAGAGAGAGAGAGAGAGAGAGAGAGAGAGAGAGAGAGAGAGAGAGAGAGAGAGAGAGAGAGAGAGAGAGAGAGAGAGAGAGGAAGAATGTGAGCAAGAAAACACCACCTGTTCTGTTTCTCCAACCACAAATGAGGAAGGAAAGATGGGGTAACAGAGGAGGTGGAGAGAAAGAGAGAGATAGAGAGAAAGAGAGAGATAGAGAGAAAGAGAGAGATAGAGAGAAAGAGAGAGAGATAGAGAGAAAGAGAGAGATAGAGAGAAAGAGAGAGAGATAGAGAGAAAGAGAGAGAGATAGAGAGAAAGAGAGATAGAGAGAAAGAGAGAGATAGAGAGAAAGAGAGAGAGATAGAGAGAAAGAGAGAGATAGAGAGAAAGAGAGAGAGATAGAGAGAAAGAGAGAGAGATAGAGAGAAAGAGAGAGATAGAGAGAAAGAGAGAGAGATAGAGAGAAAGAGAGAGAGATAGAGAGAAGAGAGATAGAGAGAAAGAGTGGTTTGTTTTTTATATCACCTTGCAATAACACATCATCTGCTTTACATACTGATTACTTACTATTACTTGCTTATAAATACAATTTATAATGTGAAGAGTACATTCGACTCAACAACATGGGTTGAGTTCATGACAAACACACACACACACCATACAATCTCTATCAGGTCCCAGGGGTGGACTATGAAGATACCAAACTGCTGCATCTCCAACTGGCTAACAATCTCTCCCTCTATTTCTCTCTCTCTCTCTCTCTCATTCAATCGTATTGTGCCCTCCATACACACACACAAACACACACACACACACACACACACACCCTCTACTAATCTACCCCCCCCCCCCCCCCCCCCCCTCCACCACCATGAGGCCTTCCTGACCCTACGTCCCCTGTCCCCTGCAAATGAGGTCATTATTGATGAGGTCATCAGCCTTGGGGTCAATCGAAATGACTACCATGGACGAGAGGAGACCAGCCTCTTCATTACCAAAAGTAAGCAATTACACACACACACACGCTGCACAGCACTCATACCCACAAGTAGAAGTAGAACTAGAAGTACAGGCACTATAGTGCACAATAACTAACACACACACACACACCCATATGAGCACGTCCACACGTAAACAATGTCCTTGGCTAACATGTAAACAATGTTTGGGGCTGAAGACATTATAACCCGCAACATAGAAGCTCACACACAAATGGTGTTTCTTCCAATAATGAGGCCATAACAGAAATACTTTCTCCTTCTCTGTTTTCTATCTATCTATCTCTCTCTCTCACACACACACACACACACACACACAGACAGACAGAGAGGTAGAAAACAGCTCCCAGTCAAAAGGTACTGGAGCTGAAAGCAACTACACACATGAATGGGTTCTGTAGGGCACATCCTTAGAGTTTTCAAGGCTGTATGTGTGTGTGTGTGCCTGTGTGTGTGTGTGTGTGTGTGTGTGTGTACGTGTAGGCAGTAATATTTCGCTTTTGTTTGGAGATTAGAAGCTATAACTGAATATCTGCCACAACAGGGGAAGGAGGGAGAAAGGATAGATAATAAGATGGAGAGGAAGAGAGAGGGATAGAGAATAAGATGGAGAGGAAGAGAGAGGGATAGAGAATAAGATGGAGAGGGATAGATAATAAGATGAAGAATCTCCCTGAGAGGGATAGAGAAGGGGGAACTGAACGTGCACCCCAGAAAGAAAAGCGAAGCAACCTTAAGACTCATTCTGAGAAGCAGGCTGACAGTTAGAAGGGAAGGAAAACAACCGCTTACACACACACACACACACACACACACACACACACACACACACACACACACACACCTTATTGTGACACTTGCTGAATGGGAACGATCTCACTCAACCACTGCCATTCTGTTCCTACCCACAACGCAAAAACAGGTGTCTGTGCTGACTTAAATACAAAACCACACACGGTGCCCGTTTAGGCAGCTGACAGGTGTAGTAACACACACACACACACACACACACACTTGTAAAAACAAACACCTTTTTATTTGTGTCTCTTTTTATGCACATTTCCTTTCCAACGCTTCCGCTGTGTAACTCCCATGCAGCTCATCCCTCACACTTCTGTCTGAGAACTACATTGGAAAGACATTTATTAAGGAGAAAATACAACATTATACAGCAGTGTGTGTGTGTGTTTTTACTGGTACCTATAATAGGTATGTGTTTTTCATATATGTGTTACTAGTCACCACATACATGTGCGTGCGGCTGTGCGCACACACACAAGCAACAGCCAATATGTCAAGATGTGAGCTGATCTGTGATGACTCTCTATCTCATACACACACATATATACACACATATATACAGAGAGAGAGAGAGTGAGACACACACACACACACATACACTGCATTTTATTTTACTTTTGCCTATTTATTTTATTCTTATGAAAATCTACTGTCATGTATGTGTTCAGATTTATTGTATAACTGCTTTTTTGTCAATATAAGGGAGCTTGTCATGCCAATAAAGCATTCTTTAATTGAATTGAATTGAATTGAATTGAGAGAGAGAGAGAGAGAAAGGGAGTAGGCTGATCTGTGATGGCTCTTTTCTTTGTCACAGACACACAGATTACGTTTATCAATGATGACTCTCTCTATGAGATCATAAACACACACACACACACACACACACACACACACACATCACACATGCACACGCACGCACACACACACACACACACACAGAGAAAGAGTAGGTTGATGTGTGACAAGCATAGCCTTTTGAAGTTGACTGCAGTTGAGGCTATGGTGTCGGCACTCGCTGCAATCATTCTGCACATGTGGGGCAGGATGGGATGCATCGCCTCGCATCACCACGGCGACACAACTAGGCTAGTCGTCAACGGCGTCTCGCTGCGGCAACACCAGGGATGAACACACACGAGACAACCACAAAAGAGAACGACAAAACAGGGTGACTGCCATATCAAGGGAGCTACGAAGAGAGGAAGAGGGAAATAACTCTCTCTCTGTGTGTGTGTGTGTGTCTTTGTAAGTGTGAGTGAACAAGAATGTGTGTGTATATGTGTGTGAATTTATGTGTGTGTGGGGGGTTAAGTATGAGTGAGTGAGAGGTAGTTACTAATCCCAGAAGTGAACGCTGCTGATAACAGTAGCCTGACAGACAGAGTGCTGAGAGAGAGATGAATAAGGCAGATAAAGAGGAGAGAGAGAGAGAGAGATGGAGAGGAGAGAGAGGGATAGAGAGATGGAGAGAGAGAGAGAGATGGAGAGGAGAGAGATGGAGAGAGAGAGAGAGATGGAGAGAGAGAGATGGAGAGGAGAAGAGAGAGAGAGAGAGAGAGAGATGGAGAGGAGAAGAGAGAGAGAGAGGGATAGAGAGAGATGGAGAGAAGAGAGAGAGAGGGATAGAGAGAGAGATGGAGAGGAGAGAGATAGAGAGGGGAGGAGAGAAAGAGAGAGAAAGGGATGGAGAGGAATGGAAAGACATGGGGAGAGATAGAATAGGGGGAGCGGATGAGTAAAACACTAAGGGATGAGCAGGAGAGAAACAGAGTGAGGGAGTGAAAGATGAACTGTCTGAAAAGAAGACAAAAGAAGGGATGAGTGAACAGACAGACAGAAAGAGAGAGATGAATAGATACAGTAGATAGATAGATAGATAGATAGATAGATAGATAGATAGATAGATAGATCAATGAGAATGAGAATGAGAGCAACCACTAGAAAAAAATGTTTCTTGGTGCACATGGACTAGGAGAGGAGCCTTTGTTAGGGACATGTGTCCACGGAAGGACAGCACAAGAACTTCTAACAGATGGACAGATCGAGAGAAAACACAAAGAGAGAGAGGGTGGGACACAGGAAGGAAAGAGGGAGAGATAAGAAGGGATATGACCGAGAGAGAAAGAGAGGCAGAGAGAGAGATGGGGAGAGATTGTGAGAGATGGAGTGAGTGATAGACACAGAGAGAGAGAGAGAGAGAGAGTGTGTGTTCCAGGGAAAAGTGTGAGATCTGACTCGTCTACAGCGTCCTGTCAGCAGAGTGTTTAAAGTTGCACTCGTCTCCTCCACACACACCTTCTCTCTCTGTGGCAGCCTGTAAGCTCTGTCAGAAGGCACACACTCGCTCTTTCATGTGGTGAACGAATCAAACCCATCTGTCATCCGCCTGCTTTCTATCCATCACTCATCAGCTAGCTCTTATTCCCTCACCCTCTCTCTCTCCCTCTTCTTTCTCTGTATCTCTCCCTCCCTTGTTCCCTCTCTCTCTGTATCCCTCAGTCTCTCTAGCACTTATTCCCCAACCTCTCACTGCATCCTCTCTTTCTCTTTTTCTCCGTCTCTCTCTCTCTTTATGTATCCCTCAGTATATCTAGCTTTTATTTCTCTCTCTCTCTCTCTCTCTCTCCCTCAAATGCTTTCTCTCCCTCTTTCTCTCTCTCAACTAGGAGGAGCAGAAAATCAAAGGAGGTCCCAAGAGGTATGTTACAACTCATGCTGCAGTCTTACAACACACACACACACACTGCAGTACTTCATGTATTAGCATAAGTTGCAGGAGTCAACTCAAAGTGAACAGTGAACGTGTGTGTGTGTGTGAGAGAGAGAGAGAGAAAATGTGTGTGTGTGAAAGAGAGAGAGAGTGTATGTGTATATGTGTGAGAGGGAGATAGAGATAGAGTTTGTGTGTGTGTGTGTGAGATAGAGTTTGTGTGTGTGTGTGAGAAAGAGAGAGAGCGTATGTATGCGTGTGTGTGTGTGTGTGTGTGTGTGTGTGTATGTGTGTGTACAGCTCCATCAGCCTTATATGTGTCCTTTCTCTCAGTCTGACCTCCCCCTCCCCCACCCCGTCTCGTTTGTCCAATTCCATCACCACGAGATGGACAGACCAATCATCTGTAAAAGTGTCACCACTCTTCCCTCTGCCTCTCCTTCACTCTCTCCATCCTCCTCTCTCTCTCTCTCTCTCTCTCTCTCTCTCTCTCTCTCTCTCTTTCTCTTCCAGTCATTCTCTTTCTGCCTTCTCTCTTCTCCTTTCACTCGTTCCTTCACTCTTTCTTTCAGAGTTCACTTTCTTTCTCTCGCTCTTTTTCTCTCCTCTGTGTGGGAGGAGTCTGAGTCTGTGTGGGCTGTCAATCAATCTGTCAAAGGGGTGGAGAGTGCAAGACTCTGGCTGTCAATCATCCCACTGAAAACTTTCTCGTCAGACGCAGTCTCTCTCTCTCTCTCTCTCTCTCTCTCCCTCCCAATGTGCTGTCCATCTCTCTGTCTTAACGTCCTTTTCTATTACCAACTTGTTTGCACACACGCTAGCCCACGTACACACGTACACACACACACACACACACACACCCTCTTGCAAATCTACACAGATCAACCACATCCAAACACACACAGAAAACTAGAACATACTGAACTTTTGTTCTTCCTAAAGTTTTGTTCTCAAACACAACCACCACTCCTCGACAACTTGCAGCTTATATGCACCCATTTACACACAAACGCACACAAACACACACACACACACACCCCTCATGTCACTCTTCCCGCCACACCCACGGCACCTTTATTTCATCACTCAGCATCCCTCTCTCTCTCCCCCTCTCTCTATCCCTCCCCCTCTCTCTCTTCTCCTGTGTGGTTGTTTTGAGCAACTACATGCAGAGCAGGATCGGTGCAGCTCAACACCTCTGCTCTCCAGGAACGAAAGAGCAGGAGAGGGATGGTGGAGGAAAGGAGGAGAGGGGGAGATGAGGAGGACAAGAAAGAAGACAGAAGAAAGGAGGAAGAGGTGGAAGAGGAGGGTGAAGGGAGGAGAAGGAGGAGAGGTGGAAGAGGAGGGTGAAGGGAGGAGAGGTGGAAGAGGTGGATGACAAAGAAGTTAAGTGCTCAATAAGTGACAAGTGAGTAAGATCTGACAAAAATGCCTGACAACAGTGTGTGTACAGTATGTGTGTGTTTATGTGAAGGTGTGTGTGTGTGTGTGTGTGTGTGTGTGTGTGTGTGTGTGTGTGTATCCAGCCTGAGTGTAGGCACATCACAGAACTTCTTTGGGGACAATGTGTGGGTGTGAGAAAGAGTATGTGAAAGTATGAGTGAGCAAGTGTGTGTGCGTGTGTGTGTGTGTGTTTGTTTATGTGTGTGTGTGCGTGTGGGTGCCTGCAAGTGTTGCTGTCTGACACAGCCTCCACATTTCACAAAACTGACGAAATATCAATGTGTATGTCAAGACAAGATGACATTTCATGTGATAACTCTCACTGTCTCTTCAATTACTCACACATCCAATTTCCCTCACACACACACACACACACACACACACACACACACACAGGCCATTTATTCCATTTTGTTGTTTCTTTTAAAATACCATTGCTGTCCACACACGTTTACCAATTATGGAATCTTGTCCGCACATACTCAGTAGGGGACACCTGAAGTGCAGACCACCTGACCATTCACACAAGGCAATTGTCAACATGATGAAATGCAGAATTTAACTGCACTACAGATGCTACCAAAGACGGCGAGGTCAGTAACATTTTCGGTCTCCATGTGAGATTCACCGCAGGCAGGTGATTCCATTTTCTCTCACAGGCTAGTAGTGGTGGAAGTCAAAGTGAGACATGAGAGGGTCAAGAAACGTCCGACTGACAAGGTTCACCCAGGAAGGGAACATGGGTTTTTTTACGTCATCGTTTTCAGAGGTTTGCAGATTAGCCTGTCCACACTGAAACGCAAAGCTGGAGTTTTCGAATGAATACAGGGGCGAAAGTGTTTTCAAATGCCTCTGTTTCATGAATATGGGGCCGAAAGTGTTTTCAAATGGCTCCGTTTCATGAGAAATGTACAGCCAGAAGTTTTTCGGAAATAAAATAGTCTGAATGTAGACTCACCCCCACGCTAATGATCTCATCAATCACATGCATGCACACACACACAAATGTGTTAAAAAGAGATCCAGACAGAGTGTTTGATCTCATCTATCATATCATACACTCATATACACATGCACACACGCACACATACACACACACATGCATAAACTACAAGACTCCTTCCCCATCTAATAGTTGCTCTAATAGTATTGTTTTCAGATAAAACACAATCGTGCTCCACTCCTCCCTCTCCCTCTCTCAGATGAAGTGGATTACTGAGGCAGACAGTGGGCTGAGGAGGCAGATGTTTTTTTGTGTGTGTGTGTGTGTGTGTGTGTGTGTGTGTGTGTGTGTCTGTCTGTGTGTGTGTGTGTGTGTGTGTGTGTGTGTCTGTGTGTGTGTGTTGTAATGACTCTCAAGCAGACGCCACTACTGCGCTCTGTGCACACCTCTGAGCCTCAGCTCTCTCTCTCCCTCACACAGACGTGCACACACACACACACACACACACACACACACACACACACACACACACACACACACACACACTGAGAGGTACACTAAGAGTCACTGAGGCGCTCAAATCAAAGAGCGACTACTCACACGGATGGGTGGATAGAGAGAGAAAGAGGAGGAGAGACGGACAGGAAAGGAAGTGAGAGTGAGAAAAGCAGGAAAGGTGGGAATGGAGAAAGAGAGGCAGACGACAGGAAGACACACCACAAATGGAAAGGAAAGATAGAGAAAAGGAGAGAGAGAGAGAGAGAGAGAGAGAGAGAGAGAGAGAGAGAGAGAGAGAGAGAGAGAGATGCAGAGTGAAAGAGATGTTCCACTGCACAACTCTTGTTGTTTATCGGTTTGCTGCTGGTGCTGAATTTAGTCTTGGCTAAACCAGCCACCCCTCATTCTCAACAGAGCTCTATATGCTTTAGGCCTCTGGGACTGTGTGTGTGTGTGCGTGTGTGTGTGTGTGTGTGTGTGCAGTCCCTTTGGGTGCAGGAGCTCTTGGGCTTGGGGGCCACTCAAAAGGGCTGTGTCTACGTGACACACTGCGCATAGGCAATGCACAGTGCTTGCATTTCACACACTCCATTTCTCTGTCTCTCTCCACACACACACACACACACACACACACACACACACACACTAAAGAGCAGCATGAAATATTCAGTGAATTTTTCGACATGTGCTCTTTCCCCCTTTGCACGTGTAGAAGTGCAAAAAAAAAATGAGAGAAAGAGAGCAGGAGGAAGGAAGGAAGGAGAGAGAGAGCAAAGAAGGAGGAGGAGGAGGGGGGAGTCAATGAGGGCAAAGGAGGAACTGGGGAGAACAAGCAGAGAGAGAGAGAGAGAGAGAGAAAGAAAGAGGGCGAACCAAGCTGACTCCTATCCAAGCAACTCCCCTTAGCAACAGCCACAGCAGTGGCGGTGCCCCATTGGCCGGCTGACAGCCCGCATCACAATCCCATGCAGGGCCGGTCCACCAATCAGGTGTGAGGAAGCGGGGAGCAGGCCTGGGAGAACCGGGAGAGCTGCAGTTTGGATTCTGTGCTCACCATGGCAACAGAGCCTCGCGCCTGGCCTAGAGGTGGCCTGCACAGCTTTAACCTGTCCGTCATGAGAGCTGCGGCCAAGTCAAACACACACACACACACACAGTAAATGCACACGTGCCAAACACACAAAACACAGTAAATATAAACACATCAGTATGCAAACAGCACACACACACACACACACACATACACATCAGCAAAGGTACAGAAACATAAACATTCCACACACACACGTGCACATACACACACACGTGCACACACACACACACACAGAGCAAACATTCCCTGCCCATGTAAACATTTCCATTCCTTCCATGCATAAAGAAGCAATCCCGACCAAAGACTACAATCACCTTCTACATGGCACCAGTCCGGTTCTGTGTGTCTATGCGGTTCTGCTGCCACATGCTCCAACAGAACACTGCACTCGGTTCTCACCTCCACAAACAACAGATCCTGAGCAACACTGGAACAAACAACAACCTTCTGAACTCCTCTCAACTTCTGGCTCACAATTGGACAATCTAGTCACCTAGTTGGAAAAGTTTCTAGGATTTTCTCATAACACTCTAATCCAGCGGTTCCCAAACTTTTTTTCCCGCGGACCACTTTCTACATCCTGAATCAGCTTGCGTTCCCCCACCATCCGACACATAAAAACGCAACACATTCTATTGACGCATTCCAGGCATCATGTTTAATTAGCGGCCCTACCTACATGATAACAAAATCAAAATGTGCAACTGGTCTATGAGCTCTCACACTAAAAAAACAGTGTGGAGAACAACATTATGAAACACAAAGAACAAAGAGAACACAGGCTTAAGATTTAAAAATAATAATGTTTAACACTTTTCCAACTTTGCCCTTTTCATCTCACGTAGCCCCTAGTAGAAGCTCACGTACCACCGGTGGTACACGGACCACAGTTTGGGAATCCCTGCTCTAATCTATCAGGGCAGCTCCTCTTTGAGTGCCTGACAGCACCAGAATCTTGGAGCTGGACCTAGTCCCTAATCGGAACCAGAACCAGAACTACAGTCAGAAATGGACTTCACTTCACCTCCATCTGATCAGTCAGCCATAATCCATAATCCTTTTCCTCCCATCATTCACTCACTCGGACTGATTCAGAGGCTCTGGTGGCACTCTGGTGGGACTTTTTGTAGTTCCTAGAACTTTTTGCATGTTCACACTGCATGGAACTAGGGGTGATAGTAGTTTCTCTACCCAGTCAGCCACTCACTGAGACTGACAGATCTGCTCCTAAAGAAACCTCTAAACTCGACTCTCTACACCATTTCACAAAATCAAAAGTTTTTGTTAAATGAATGAATGTTAACTAACCTAATGCATGGGTAGACTAGGTCCTAGACCACTGGGTCTTAAAATTAACTTGAATTTCCCCTTGGGGATCAATAAAGTATCTATCTATCTATCTATCTATCTATCTATAGGTTGTATCAGCAATAGCAGGGATACGTCACTTCTGTTGATGTTCAAACAAAAGAGAGAGCTAGCTCGCTACTCCCTCCCCCTCCCTCCCGTGCAAATAAAACTCTCCTAAACACGCATCTTGTCGGTTATTGGTTGAAACACTTTATTTTGTCTTTGAGTGGGTTGCCAACGCTTGTTGGTAGCAATTGTTTTTGTGTACAGATCTCGGAGCCTAGGCTGCCTACAGAGATGCGTTTTTTTGACGGCCTGCTTATGGGGCAGACAGCTAGCGGTTAGCGTTAGGAAAGATCAGATGAATGTGATCTTTTATGTTTGGGCCTTTTTTGGGCCTAAAATCACTGATACAACCTCTAATTGGAAGTGTTTATCCCACAGCACAGCGTCCATCGTTCCACGGCTGGGACTTGTGTCACATGATCACTCCACCACCATGATGCTCTCGTCTCACCGAGGGCCCAGATGCGTCTTTACCCAGAATGCTCCTCTACTCCCACACACACGATAGGACTTGGGTGTTATTGGCGCAATATTGCATCAGCCGTGATTGTTGTTCTGTAGTCCAAAGCATCTATATGAGCCAAGCGTATGGAAATCATGAATCTGTGCCAGACTGATTCAAACAGACTGAAGACACACAGACAGACAGACAGACAGACACACACACACACACACACACACACACACAAAGCTTTGTGGCGCTGATATGTCTTAATCCAGTATAATCCTATACGGTGTGTTTGAGCTCTCATTCTGTGCTCTGTGTACATATACGTATGTGTGTGTGTGTGTGTGTGTGAATGGATGAGTGTGTGTGTTTTGATTAGCGGCGTGGCGGCTAGCTCTCGACACCAAAGGGAGCGTGGACAGCCTTGTTTAGAGACGGCCTTAAGCTTCCGCTAACACTCTTATCAGTTTCCAACATGAATAGGGCCAACATATCTATACAGCACTCTGTGTGTGTGTGTGTGTGTGTGTGTGTGTGTGTGTGAGTGAGTGAGTGAGAGAGAGAGACAGATTGAGGAGCTTAAGAGGGAAACAGAGGGGGGCAAAGAAAAAAAGACTGGGGAAGATGTGTGTGTGTGGGTGTGTGTGTGTGTGTGCATATATCTGTGTGTGTGTATATGTGTGTGTATATATATCTGTGTGTGTGTGTGTGTGTGTGTATATATCTGTGTGTGTGTGTGTGTGTGTGTGTGTGTGTGTGTGTGTGTATATATATATCTGTGTGTGTGTGTGTGTATCTGTGTGTGTGTATATATATCTGTGTATATATCTGTGTGTGTGTGTGTGTGTGTGTGTGTGTGTGTGTGTGTGTGTGTGTGTGTGTGTGTGTGTGTATATATATATCTGTGTGTGTGTGTGTGTGTATCTGTGTGTGTGTATATATATCTGTGTGTGTGTGTGTGTGTGTGTGTGTATATATATATGTGTGTGTGTGTGTGTGTGTGTGTGTGTGTGTGTGTGTGTATATATATGTGTGTGTGTGTGTGTGTGTGTGTGTGTGTGTGAGAGAGAGAGGTCTTTGTTCTCCAGGTAATGGACGAGACAGGAAAATAAGGGGAGGGAGGCAAAGGACAATGGGAGAAGTGACAGATAGAGACACAGAGATAGAGAGAGAGATAGAGAGATAGATAGAGAGATAGAGAGATAGATAGAGAGATAGATAGAGAGATAGATAGATAGATAGAGAGATAGATAGAGAGATAGATAGAGAGATAGAGAGATAGAGAGATAGAGAGACACAGAGATAGATAGAGAGATAGAGAGATAGAGAGAGAGATGAACAGAGAGGATGAGAGAGTCACAGAGAGAGCAGGGAGAGAGGGAGATTGAGAGAGAGAGAGAGAGAGAGAGAGAGAGAGAGAGAGAGAGAGAGAGAGAGAGAGAGAGAGAGGGGGAGGGAGACTGAGAAGGAGAGAAAGAGGGTAGATCTTTAGCCGTCTCCGTGGCACCACTGAAGACATCGCCTTGGTAACCTGAGCTTCGCTGAGAGCACCCATGATGAATTGGTCGCTTATGGGCGTCACGTGAGGCTCCGGTGAGCATGCCTATGCCTGTGTGTGTGTGTGTGTGTGTGTGTGTGTGTATATCGGGGCCATCCATCAGACGCTGACCTTACTCACACACAGAAACACACACACACAGAAACACACACACACACAGCGAGGAGAATCAGCATTCTTTGCTCGTCAGAAACAACTTGCACTCAGTGTTGTGCATTAGCCCACTTGGTGGAACTCCCAGGTAATCTTTCCATCTCTCTCTCTCTCTCTCTCCCCCCCCCCTCTCTCTCTCAGACACACAGAGTATAGAGTCTTGTGATTCTCCTCCCAACTACCTCTCCATAGCATTGCAGAGCAACTGCAGGTAATTAAAACTAATAACCCCATACATACACAGACACACACACACACACACACACACACACACACACACACACACACACACACACACACACACACACACACACACATACATACACAGAACTCCCCTACTCCTCTCCCTGAGGTTTCCAGCCACCTCTCTGCTCACCTAATTAAACTCTCTGCTCGTTACTGTCTTAATTAGTGGTCTGCTCAGAGTGAACTTAAAAGCTCCCTGACGAACCTCTCAATCACGCTACATCGCTCCTAGGATGTCCGAGGGTTTTAGGGCGGACCAGTGGTGATGGATAGGCTCTTATCTGGACTCCTCTACTACAGCCCCCCCTGCCGTTATCCCCTCGGGGGGGCTGGCCCTTCGCTGACCAACTCAAAGCCTACGTACAAAGGGCCGTCATTTACACATTTACATTTAGCAGACGCTTTTATCCAAAACCACTTCCTAAAATGAGGAATAACACTCAAGGAATGCAGAGGAGATGTCAGGTAACAATAACTACTACTACAATAAACACTACTATGCAGAGGAGACCTTGGGTAACAATGATTACTACAACAATAAACAATACTATGCAGAGGAGACCTTAGGTAACAATAATTACTACAACAATAAACAATAGTATGCAGAGGAGACCTTAGGTAACAATAATTAGTACAACAATAAACACTACTATGCAGAAGAGACCTTGGGTAACAATGATTACTACAACAATAAACACTACTATGCAGAGGATTAGAGTGCAGAAGTTGTTGTAAAGTTGTGGATTTGCCTATGCACCATGTCACTTTAACCTGACCTGTCACTTTAGCCTCCTGGACTGTCATCCAGGTATGTTGTGAGCAGTGTCCTCTTTTTTATCTGCCTATGTCAACGGTGATCATGTGTGGGAAATATATGTATATATTTGTTCTATGTCTTTTTCTGTGTGTCTATGGTGATGTCTTTGTCCTGTCATGAGCACACTGAAGCAAATCCCTAGCAACTTGCACCGAATTGTATGGCAATAAAGTATTGAATTTGAATTTTTGAATTTGAATTTTGAATCACAAGTTTAAATGCTAGTCAAGCGTATATCAAAGGAGATGGTGGTAGAAGGAGAAGGAAGTGAATCAATCACTGAACCCCTTCGACGCTGCCTAGTAGATTGTGATTCAATTCTATTTTTGATTGGCGCCACTCAATAAAATTTTAATGCTTCTCAGCTGGGAATTTCAACGCTGGTGTGCGTGGGCAAGTGACAGAAAGTTTCGACGCACTTATAAGGTGTTCCATTTGTCTTCTTGAGTCAGGTTCCGAGTAATTTTCCCAAGTCACTAACAGGAAGTTGCAAATGGAATGCTCCCTGAAGTCGTATTCAGGGATCAGCTTGTTGGATCCCAGAGTACCCAGAGTTTGAATTTCCAAGATGGCTGTGCCCATTAACAGCTCAAAAAATGAAAAAAAAAAAAAAATGGTCGCACTCCAAAATTGTTTCTTTTTGCTATTTTTTTTTCACTTTCAGCAGCAGGGGTAAACATGTGTCATTAAATTTGTGAGATTTGTGTGCCATTAAATCAGTCATAGAAACAATAGTTTAGTCGCTATGTTGCTACGATGTTTGTTTGTGTAAAATACTGTGTAATGCTATGTTACAAACTGGTATTGCTATATCTGGTAGCAATCGCTAACAACTGATAATTGCTAACAAAGCATTTTTGTTGCTTGTTAACAAGATTTGCTCTCGGGGTCCCCCTCTGGCTGAGAAGCGAAATAACAAAGTATGAACATAACTCCGACATGATATAGAGGGAATGCAAAGACAGCAATCTGTAGAAAAAGATCTCTGAATTCCTCTAGCATAGCAGCTCTTTTGTGATTTGATTTTTGAGGGGGAAGGGGTGGGGAGCAGTTTCCTACCCAAAACTAGAAAGTTGTTAGGTCGGTAACCGCCTAGAGGGCCGCACAGACAATGGTAGAAATGCAGTTTGTCATGTTATGACTTTATATGCCATCAAAATGATTTTGGAAACGTTAAAAGTCAAAAAACTGTGAAGAGTGCCTTTAAAAACTGGAATGCAACCAACTTGGGTTTTTACACGGATATGACATAATTCCGTATGACTAGTCATTTTACGAGAAAACTGGAACGCGTCGTTATGTTGGTTTGTCATTGGTCTGTTCTTGGTTTGATATTGGTTTGTCCTTAGTTTGTCCTTTGTTTTCCTCATGCCTCTGCAAGTTAGGATTTGGGTAAGATCTGCCAAAGGCTTGGAGCTTCTGCTTCACTTACCTGGTCTCTCACAATTGTATTACCATCAGTACAATGTTGTGTGTGTCTTTCTTGGTCTGTATGTGAGTATGAGTGTGCCATATTAGCTACTGGATGCCTAGATTTACCTCCGGATAAATAAAGTTTAAATAAAGTTTGTCCGTCCGTCCGTCCGTCTGTGGTGATTGGGAAGTCAGGCTCTGTATAAAACAAGGATATGTAAGTCTACCCCCATATGTGAGTCTACCACCGGTAGCTGATACTTGCCTTTTTAGACTGGTGGCGAATGGCAAGACATCTACTGACAGCAATGGCTGATATGTATCTGTTATGTCACATAAATTCTGCCCTATCTAAATGTTGTGTTATGCTTGGCACATTCAGAGATAGTGCTATGAAGGGCTGAAAGACCTGAAGTGTTCAGTTTTTCCCATAATGAATATCTCTGTTTCCCTGCCTCTGTAGAATATAATTAACAACAAAACCAAAGTAAACAAACAGACAAAATAAAATATCAGTATTCGCATCGGTTGCCGGCCAAATTGTTATCGTAAGCATCAAAATCTGTTCAGAATTCCACAATCGGTGCATCCCTCGGATATACCAAGTGAACATCTCATCCACATGGCAACATGTTTTACATCTAAGTAATCTCATTCAGCTTCAGCCAGATGCGTTTACAGGAAGTCCAGAACAGGGGATGACAGGGTGCTGGAGAAGTCTAGAAATACACACGACACATTTAGGTGGAAATGAAGGCGCGACTACGGAGGACTTGTCACATCTCACTACTGCTGCAGCAGGGGGAACATGGCTAAGAAGTGAGGTTGTGTGTGTGCGTGTGTGTGTGTGCGCGCGTGTGTGTGTGTGTGTGTGTGTGGGGGGGGGGTGTGTGTGTGTGTGTTCACTTGGATTCTGGGAGAAAAAAATAAATAAAAAAAGAAAGAAAGAAAACCTGTCTCTATCTCTCTCTCTCATGCACGCACACAAACACACACACACACACACAAACAGACAGACAGACTGACACACACACACACACACACAGGGCAAGTGAGGTGAATGTTTAATTGAAGAGAAACCTGTGCTCTCTCTTTCTCTCTCTCTCTCTCTAGCCCTCTGTTTCTCCGTGCACCTCCGCTATTCTTTCATAGTCTCCCTCTTTCCATCTCTCTCTTTCTCTTTATGTCTTTGTTCTCCTATCATTCTCTTTCACCCCTCTCACAACTTCCATCTTCTCTCTCTCTCCCTCCCTCTCTTTCTTTCACACACACACCATCTCAATCTCTTTACCTCTGTAGGTCTAGCTCATTCTCACATTTTCTGTTTTTCTCCTTCTCTTCTCTGCCTCTCCTTCTATCTCCACTTCTCTCTCTCTCCTTTCTTTCTCTATCCCTCTCTCTCCCCAGGCATGTGGTCTTTGTGATGGAGAATAAAGCCTCCACTGGAGACTCGTCTCTCTTCTTTTCTCCTCCTCTCTCTCTCTCTCTCTCTCTCTCTCTCTCTCTCTCTCTCTCTCTCTCTCTCTCTCTCTCTCTCTCTCTCTCTCTCTCTCTGTGTGTCGTCTCCTTTCCATCCTCCGCTCTTCCCTCCTCCCTCGCTCCCACCTCCAGACCTCTTTTCATCTCTCACCACCTCCTCTATCTGTCTCTCTCTCTCTCTCTCTCTCTTCCTCTCATCCTGTCACTCCCTCCTTCACACCTCTGCCACTCCAACACACACAAAGTCTGTGCCTTTGACTGATTAGGCATGGCCAAGTACAGGATGACGTATGTCACACACACACACACACAAATGGAGGCACGAGCACACACACACACACACACACACAGGCATGATACATACATACACATACAGATACATACACATACAGATACATACATACAGATACACATACACACACACACACACTGTGTGTACACACACACACTCAAACACAGAGCCCTACTGATTGACTATTGAGCTCACAGTCAGATGGGAGGTTAATGAGTTCTCTCTGAATGAGGGAGAGAAAGAAAAAAAGAGGGAGGGGAAGAGAGAGAGAGAGAGAGAGAGAGAGAGAGAGAGAGAGAGAGAGAGAGAGAGAGAGAGAGAGAGAGAGAGAGAGATCAATTCTCATAGTAAAGCTCGGAAGGAAAGCATGACAGACAATGAAGAGGAACGAGGAGAGAGTGGACGACTGAGTGTGTGTGTGTGTATGTGTGTGTGTGTGT
>NC_055974.1:24669293-24679293 GCF_018492685.1 Alosa sapidissima
AAAAGTTTTAGAAAAGCAATAAGCCACTCGAGTCCGCAGGTTACACTGATTTTACAACAGTTAAGGGGGGTTGTAGGCACTCCGCTAGCGCGTCGTTAGCCTTAGCCGTTGTAAAATCAGTGTAACCTATGGCCTCTTGGGGCTAATTGCTTAAATAAAAAAGTGGGAGCATTTTATGCTTAGATGGTGACAATGACATTGGTGGCAAAGCCCTGACAAAGACATCATCGGTTGTGTCACTGCAGCACAGTGGACAGCACTCTAGTCTGTTTCATGGTGTGGGGGAGTGACCTTGAATGAGTTGTGTGGCACGGCAGTACAGACTTACCCCATCGTAAAAGCCGATTGGCCATTTGGTCTGCCCCTCAAGAGGCACGAGAAACTCTGTCATGATTGGCTGTTGTGATCCTCAGACAAACTCTCTGACCCTCGCGGTGTTGGTACTGCCAGAGAATGTCTAATAAGACGGGCTTTGGTACTGCCCAGCTCGTTCATCAGCATTCAGGTTTGCTTGCACTTCTCTACAAAAACACAACAAGGAGCCCGTTGAGCAAATCGGTGTGTGGTGTTTGCCGTATCCCGAACAACCTTAGAGACAATTGCACCCCGAGGGCCATTTACACGTGCAGCAAGGAATTTGCTCAAATAGACTGGTTCTTTCCTGCAGCCCACAGGGGAACATAGTAGCCTAAACAGACAGACACACAATGAGCAGAGAGCTCCCCCTTGAGGCAAAAAGAAAGAAGTGATACACATTTGGCTAAATTCAGCACAATGAACACCCTAATCACAACATGCACTCAAGCTTGGCAGTATAATAACAAGAGAAAATGCAGGAAAATGGCTGTAAACTTGGATAAAGCAAACAGTCACGCGTATGAGAGTGTACTACTACCACATGGTACCTGCTTCATACCTTCTCAGTGGAATAACACACATTATGCTTACGCAATATGCCAGGGCTGTAGGCTACGTTACTTTTTTTTGTGCATAACACTGGTGCTACACAGGTTGATAGTTTTGTAGCACAATCCACAAAATCTCTAGCGTCGGCATGCAGTTAAAAACACCTCATCTGTAGGCTATACTCCAGAAAACATTTTAAATAAGGTGTTATGGTGCTAAGCTGATAAATCATCCATCATCTGTCATTTTATAAAGCTGATAAATCAATCACTGTTTTTTTGTAGCATGTGCTACAAACACAGCACAGTGGCCTACAGCCCTGTATACTTTTACTGGAACAATACATGTTAACATCAACAATACAAACCATGGCCATATAAAGGCTTAAAGCAACATTATGCAACAATTTTACAAGAGAGCTAACAGTCAAAGGCATGAAAAACCTTACAAACACCAACCCAGAGCCTTCTTGGCGAGCTAACATGCTAATTGGTGCCTTCTGGCAATAGTCAGGGTTGTCAAGGTTTCCTTTGGTTCCAGTCCAGGATACAGAACTACATTGTTCGGCCGTCTGGCCAAGAAGGCCAGACGGCCGAAACGTCACTTCAACATTAAAACATGGAGCAGAGTGTGCGGCATTCTCTTTATTTTCTTTAGCCTATGCTATCTTACCATCAAAATGAATCTAAAGCTGTTATTTTAAGCAAAATACAACATGCCGTAAAAAATCAGCGCTACACTCTGGGGGCATGAACATGGGAGCTCATGAACATGCCCCCAGAGTGTAACGATGTAGCTGCCTGGCTACTTAAGCTGTTGGCTGTAGCCATTCGAGCTAGGTTTTCCTTTTTTTCGTACCGACGGTACTCGGTGATCTCAACGATGTATGTGAAAAATCGCTGGATTTCCCCTTTAAAGCTGCACTACGTACACTGGCTTGTGACCGATAACAGCATCTCTGATACTGCCAACGTGTGCCCTGCACTCCTAGCCTACTGCACGATGTAGGAGGAGCATGACTCTTTTCTGCAGATTTCCACGCACTAGCCACCACCTTAGCACTGAATGGGTACCTACTACGTAGGTATATATAAAGGAAAAAGCACCACCCCTTTCCAAATGTTGGTAGCTTGTTGCCACCTAGTGGAGAGCCCATCTCCACTAAGCTTCAGCCAATGATAAACTGACGAAGGTAAGGCCCTGGATGTAGTTTTGTTTACAATAAATGTAGCCTACAATTGCATGCGACCCAGGCAGTGTGTGGGAGTCTTTCTAGGTCCACAGACTGTGGAAAAAAAAACAGATCTCTAAAAAACAATATCAAAACTGAAACTGTATATTTTTGCCGTCACTGGTCTCAACACTTAAAACCCAAAGGATGGGCTAAGTTGGATTTGCAGGTTTTAGGGTTTACAAGTCCACCAATACTACCGGAGATAGATTTAAATGAATTTGAATGAAGTTGATTTGCACTTTGTGACTGTATTTTAGGCAAATATTGTGTATGTTTCCCCTTGCTTAAAATTCAATAAATAATAGCAAGTACAGGTGGGTGCCATAGACAAAAAAGTTTATTTTCACAAAAAAATACCAGACGACATGTCAAATCATTTAAACCAACCTCAACAACACATTATTTTGCCTTTCATTGTGGGTCAATCTATGTCAAATCTGATTGGTTGTTGCAGAACCATCTCAGATTTTGTTCAAAATGTTACATCTTTATCTTATAAACTCTAGATCATGACTGGGTCTCAAAACTGAAGCCTGTAAAATATTCCTGTTCAAATCTTTTCATTTTATTTTCAGCCCTTGAAATTACTTCAGTTTTACAGCCTGAAAAAAAAAATACCTGGGAGGCAATGTTTGGGCATAAATATCATTAATATCCTTAATATCAGATCATATAGGCAGCCCATATGTTGTAGGCTGAAGGACAAATATGTTCTCAGTATGAACTAACTCATACAAGTTTGTATGGCATGGTCATTGATTTTACACTAGGCCCTATATTTGGAAAAAAGGGCAAAAAGTGTGACATTTAGGTTCTACAAACCTGTTTTTGTACGCACAGCCCCACACACATGGCGCAAAGCACCACATCATCACATACCCTTCACCATATCTCACGATTGGCATGGGGTACTTTCCATAAAATCATCTCTCAATGCAAATCAAACCAGCTATTTAGCTAACTGAAATAACACCATGCCAATCTCTAGGTATGATGAAGTAATGATGTGGGGCTATTTTAATTCCAAAGGCCAAGGGAACTTTATCCGGATGCATAGGATCCTGTGAGAACATGTTTGTCTTCCAAAGCTTTTTAAGATATTAATGTCCAAACATGTAATCATGATGAGACATTTTTGAGTGTCAAATTGATAAAAAAATAAAGGGTGAAAAAAAAAAAAATATTCTACAGGTCTAGGTTTTGGGACCTAAACATTATGTAGACAAACTTTGAGCAAAATCTGAGAGTGCAGCAACCATTTTCCTGGATTCTGTTTGATTTGACACGTAATGACCCTGAATGTGTCAGTTTATGTGTATTCAGGGATGTCTCTATATCTCTTCCTCTTTCTGTCACTCACTCTTACTCAGTTGAGTGAAGTTTGAGATTACAGGACGTAACACACCCATATGAATTGATGAATATCGCTAGCAGTTGCCCACCCACCAGGACCACGCCAGCCAATTGGCTTGAGAGAAGGGTGTATTGTTACCATGGGGATGTTACAGGGACATTCACTTTTACACTATCAAGAGCTGTATTGTATTGCTGGCCTTGGGCCTTATAGTCCATTAGCCACAGGCCCAAAAAGGGGGGCAAATTCTCACTATATTTTTCTGAAAGCTACATATCTCTGGAGTATAAAATGGTATGATAGCAAGTTGGATCTTGTAGCTTTGTGGCTGTACAGGCCTTCAAAGTTGACCTCTGATTTGAAAAAAGGAAATTCCGCCTATTGGCTTTTTTTTGTTAAACCACTCATAAGAGCCCAGAAAATAATCCAAACCTCATTATTACTGATGTATATGTGGTGTTTGATGTTGGCATACATATTTTGAATCATTATGTGATTTTGCCCTTCATTTTGGTTGATAAAATTCAAGATTTATGTGTAATAATGAGCAAATCTACGTTTTCAGACACAACGTGTTGCAGCACTAATTGAAATGCCCACTACCTCATTAATCAATGTATTTATGTACCTTCCTACCTCCCAGCAGAGACTTGAAATACAAATGATTACATATGTCTGCATTGCTATGCTATGTTTTATGCAAGTTAAAAGAAACAAAACCATATACCATTAACTGCCCTCGTGTATTAACCTCATAGCTGAAGAAATTTTGCAAAATCAATAAGCTGCAGCTAATAGTTGGGAAATTATGGTAATTGCATCACAGGTGCTAAAATGATCTACATTATACATTTCAGTTGTACTTTTGACTAGTAAGAATGTGGGAATTAGATGTAGATGAACTGGTTGGTGAAAATATTCATACTTTACACATTGTGTATCATTATGTACAATTATTATTATTATTATTATTATTATTATCATACTTAAAATTGTCTTTCATCTGATGTTAAAATAATTTCCATTGAAAAGAAATAATAACTTTCCAAGACTTGATCTACAAGTACATACATTTACAACAGTTTAAAAATGTCTACACAGTTCTGATGAGATGAGACAGAAACTGAAATTGGATCAATCCATTTTCAGAGGAACATGAGTTAATTTGCATATCTACAGCAGGCAAAGCAACACAAGAGGTTAGGGATGATCTGATTCAGGCTCATACTACAGGCAAAGATCATGACATAGAGGCTGGAGTCAGATACACCTAAGCACAAATTCCATAATACATTGACAAAGCAAAAATTAAAGACATTTACGAGCATGAAAACAAAAAAGAAAAAACACAGGCACATGGCAAGACCATCATGTTAAAGACTGGACATGAGAGAAGTCTTTTGTCACCCTCTTGGACCTTGGCGACACCTGAGGGGACCCCAAGGAAAACCTCTAAAGCAGCACTTGCAAAGCATTTGCAGAAACTTGCATCACTATCAGATAATCTTCCAGATGGATATAATACAGCAACAATCATTGATGGAATGTCTCTGGTCCAGAAAGTCAATAACAATGTCTCAACTTAAACAGACATTGCTGCTGCTATTCATAGCATGATCCGTAAAGAGGCAAAGCAGAGGCAGATAATTTTTTTGATTAAATTAGATTAGATTTAGCTTTATTGTCATTGTGCAGAGAACAAGTACAGAGACAATGCAGTTTGCGTCTAACCAGAAGTGCAAAAAAGCAGAAAAGTGCAATGTGATATACACAGTATAGGCAGGTGGTACATAGACAGGACAAGAAATATAGTGCAGTGTAGACAGTAGTATACAGTTGTTTTGCAGAAGGTGGTTTAGAGTAGCATAAATTAAATATAAATATGTGCAGTGTATTAGCAGTTACCTTATAAGAGCAGAATAAATATGGCTATGTACTGTAATATGAACAATGTATGAACAACATGTACAGGTATGTGCAATGTAGTGGCGGTACCATCATAGTAGTAGTAAGAACAATATAGATACATGCAGTGTATTAACAGAATATATTACAGAAAAACTTTTTCCACAAAAATAAAATCACGCTGAAAGGCCTAACTGATTCTAACTGTCTCACTAAATTGCATTATCCACACTCAATTCTCACTGGTATCTGCTAGACAACAAGTACCAAAACATGATTAGTTCATAGATTTCACATGTAAAATTAATTTTATACAACCCCACCCCCATCTTGCCTCGTGGACACCTCAACAGGCACAGGCAAAGAGGCATCAGGCGGGGGCGGGGCAGGGGGAGAGTAGGGTGACAGCCGCAGGAAAGAAGCTTCCTCTGAACCTGCTGGTTTGGATGCGGAGAGACCTGTAACGCCTCCCGAAGGAGAGTGGGGTGAACAGTCTGTGGTTGGGGTGAGAACAGTCTTTGATGATGCGCACCTTACGCAAGCATCGCTTGCCCTGGATGGCCTCGATGGAGGGGAGTGAGGAACAGGTGATGTGTTGGGGAGTTTTCACCACCCTCTGCAGTGCTTTCCGGTCGTGGGCAGAGCAGTTGCCATACCAAACTATGATACAGTTGGTGAGGATGCTCTGGATGTTGCAGCGGTAGACGTTCACCAGGATCTGAGGAGACAGATGGACCTCAGAAAGAAGAGACGCTGGTGAGCCTTTTTGATCAAGGTAGAGGTGTTGAGGGTCCAAGAGAGGTCCTCAGAGATGTGGACTCCCAGAAACTTGAAGCTGGTCACATGCTCCACCTCAGTCCTGTTGATGAGAATGGGTGTGTGTGTGTGCTAGCTTTAGACTTCCTGAAGTCCACAATGAGCTCTTTGGTCTTCTTGGTGTTGAGAGCCAGGTTGTTATCAGTGCACCACGATGTTTGGTGTTGGACCTCCTCCCTGTAGGCCGTCTCATCGCTATTGCTGATGAGCCCAATCACCGTAGTGTCATCTTTAAACTTGACAATGGTGTTAGAGCTATGTACAGGTGTGCAGTCGTAGGTGAAGAGGGAGTAGAGGAGAGGGCTCAGCACACATCCCTGTGGTACACTGGTGTTCGATGGTTGAGGAGGTGCGATTATCTAACCTAACAGACTGAGGTCTGTTGGTTAGGAAGTCCAGAATCCATAAGTTTGGTTTTTCTTTTATCACATACACATATATTGGTAGATGTTTTCTCTTTACCTTGACATGTTTCGACGTATACTTCCGTCTTCATCAGAAGGTCACACGGTCACAAAAAACTGACAGGTGGATCACACCTCCATAACAACATCAGCTGATAAAAATGTGTCACACTACTCCACCGTGTGACCTTCTGATGAAGATGGAAGTATACGTCGAAACATGTCAAGGTAAAGAAAAAACATCTACCAATATGTGTATGTGATAAAAGAAAAAACAAACTTATTTATCTCAAGTGTAGACACAATGAATGCAATACAAGTAGTCCAGAATCCAGTTACAGAGGGAGGTATTGATGCCCAGTTCACTGAGTTTGGTGATCAGTTTGGAGGGGATGATGGTGTTGAACTCTGAGCTGAAGTCAATGAACAGCATTCTTACATAGGTGTTGCTATTGTCAAGGTGGGACAGGGCAGAGTGAAGTGCCATTGAGATGGCATCCTCTGTGCTCCTGTTCTGACGATGAATTCAATGAATAGATTAAAAGGTCCTTTGAACTCATTTCAGCTACAATTTAAAAAACATTTGTACAGCAGACCTATGTATGTCATCATGTAACATTAATTTCAACTCGCAATTGAAAGTAAGGAAGGTAGAATAGTAATGATCAATAAGGTCTGCATTCAGGTATTGCCATAACATGTTGCTCTGAAAACTCAAATTAGCTTTTTTTTGCACATAAATCTTGAATTTTATCAACCAAAATGAAGAGCAAAATCATATAATGAGTCAAAATATGTATGCCAACATCAAACACCACATATGCATCAGTAATAATAAGATTTGGATTATTTTCTGGGCTCTTATGAGTGTTTTAACAAAAAAAGCCAATAGGCGGAATTTCCTTTTTTTTTCAAATCAGAAGTCAACTTTGAAAGCCTGTACAGCCACAAAGCTACAAGATCCAACTTGCTATCATACCATGTTATACTCCAGAGATATATAGCTTTCAGAAAAATATAGTGAGAATTTGCCCCCCCCCCCCCCCAAGTGGCAGTGACGACCCCCTGTGGCTCATGGACTATTTTACACTTTCCGGGAACTTTCAGACATTCCTTTTGGTTCATTCGAACACAGAATCAAATCAGTGATCCTCATATATATAAACTTTTTATTTTTATTTGTGAAGTTAGACTTGACCTTTGACCCTGTAGCGTAGTGTGACTCACCTCGGTCTCTCCTCTTTCTACCTCTTCCTTCCTCATCTCTCTTTTCGTCCCTCCATCTGACACCATCTCTCTTCCTTACTCACACCATTTCTCTCCCATTCTATCAATCTTTTACAGGATGCTTCACTAGAACTTCTCTGTGTCTGTATCCAAGAGCGATGTGAGGACCAAGATCGTATGTCTCTACCTTAGCAGTTGATGATCCGCCACTCTAGCCACACGTGTTCACTGAGTACGAACTGCTGCAAAGATTGATCAAACTGACATGTACTGACATCATTCATTGTAGAGGTAAAAATAGCCTACAACAAGTCGATGATATTTGATATTTGTCTCGACCCTGTCCTTACACAATCAAAAATCAATTATGCCCATCATTAGTATTATACAATGCACAGAGTGGATGGTTCCTAATGATGCATGTCCCAACAATCACTTCATCCTATTTCATAATTTTAGATCGATTGCTCTGGAGAGCTGAATAACATCAATTAGTGGTGCTGGAGCGCCCTCTTGCGTTCGACATGGGTCATTACGTCTACTACGCAAGGGGGCGGTGACAGTGAGGAAAGCGGAGAGGGGTGGAGGACGGAGAAAAAAAAACAACAGAAAAAAATTCAAACGTTCTTCCTGGAAATTCTATGAACCGCCACAACTTCACCACATGACATTTCAGAAAGAAAATGCGACACTCCTCTAGTACTAGTAGGCCCGGATTTCATTCAGTGGCCACTGTTACATCACAAATAATTATTTAAATACACGCCAGGTTTACACCCAGATCTTACGCGGTAGTACAGAACGAAAGCTTTTACAGATGACGGATTTATTAGATGTGGCCTAATTGTTGGAGTCGTCATTTAGTTAGCGAGAACGCGTGGGTTTCTGCTATTAGTAACGGCATCGCATCAGCACCCCCAACTCCTACTCATTTCCCGTAAACCAAGAGTAACTGTATGAGCTCATCAGTTTCCTTAGAAGCAGCTAGGGAGGCCAAGTTTCTACAAATTAAACACTCATACGACACACGCCAACTGATGTATCCTTCTCCAAACCTCTGGCGCAGAGAAAGCGAAGTTGAAATGAATGGCGAAAATATGTTGCGCTTACATTTTAATAAGGGGGCTGGAGATTAAACATAGTAATTAAGGTGATTAACTACGCAAAAATGACAATCAATGCGCGCACCAGAATGGATAGGGTTGAGAAGATTTACCGGAACGTTCCAGATTATCTGGAAGCAATCGCATCCAGGGGCGTAAAGTACCTGTTATTGATGTGTTTGGATGCAGATGCAAAAGTGTAAAAAGTCCTTTGCCGCCCGCTTACCTGCTGCCAAAATCAGAGAGTGCCTGGGAGGTGCCGTGTCCCTTTTCCATAGTGGTAAATTGTACAGTGTTGCATCCCCAAAAGACGGTTATGTCACGCACTCCCCTCTTCCCACCCGAATGGGCGCCTGGAGAGTCACGCAGCATGAGCATGGTCATGTTTGAAGGTTTAATTATGCATTCCAAATCGATACGCATGTTCCTAATGACGGCGTGAGGATGCACTTCCACACGCGCAGATACGTTATGAAACCGAAGCGAAGATGTGGCCGTCACTGTGGCTTGTTTCAAGCTATTTCTTCCTCAAACGTTTGCCATGTAGGTCAAACATGATCACAAAAATTGCCAGACAATGTTTGTCAAAACGGCGGACAGTGGTGTATGGCGCGGAAATCCGCGCAAGCTGGACGAACGCATTTCCAGGAGCCATGAGGCGGTGTGTGGCTGATCTGCAGCCGAGATCTGCAGCCGCTGGCCAACACAGGCAGAGCGGCGGAGAGGATATGAAATTGCGCAGTTTTAATTCCATTGCAACGCAGACACTCCGTTTCTCTTCTTCTTCTTGTCGTCCCCCTCTCCGATGTTTCGGGCGCTATCCTTTCCTCCTCCCTCTCTCACTTTTACTCTGGAAGTCTCTTCCCTCCCTCATGCAGGTTATTTTCGGTGGACGAGTCTTAGACAGAAGGGCCCCGCCTCCACACTTCTCGGGAAAGCACGGGAGGCTGTGACTTCCCAAAAAATCCCACCATTTCTTCATTCTTTCCGGTAAACAGTCGGGAATATCGCACGGCGTCTTCCTCAAACGCAAACATTCCTTTGAAACAGG
>NC_055974.1:24684293-24719293 GCF_018492685.1 Alosa sapidissima
GTCTTCAGTGTGTGATTTCGAGTGTTTTTTTCCCCATAAGTAATTTAAATACTCGATAATGTCAATTTGCACATCGTTAAAACAACAATCACGATATTATCGCAGACGATATATATCGCCCACCCCTAGTGGGCAGATAATGAGGGAGAGAGAAAAAGCAAAAGACAGTGAGAGAGAGGGGGAAAGAGAGAGAGGCGGAAAGAGAGAGGGAGAGAGAGAGAGAGTTGTGTGTGTGTGTGTGTGTGTGTGTGTGTGTGCGCTCACTCTTGGCGATCTTCTTGCGGTTCTCCACGGGTCTGAAGTGGATGGTGGGCATTGGGCAGACCAGCTGCATGGGCTTGGCCTCCACCAAGCACGAGTTCTTCTTATCCCAGCCAGCCCCCTCCAGAAACAACCCCCGGATAAACACCCCGTCCTACACACACACACACACATACACACACACAGACACACACACACACACACACACCCACACAGACACAGACACACACAGACAGATTCTCACACACACACACACACACACACACAGACACACACACACAGACACACACACACACATACATACCCACACACACACACAGAGAGACAGACAGACAGACACACACACACACACACACACACACACATACACACACACACACACACACAAAGACACACACATAATACATACACACACACACACACACACACACACACGTTAGAATAACAATTAAAGCTTTGGCAGCACAGCATATGAGCAGTAATTTCAGTAGAGTGTCTTGGAGTGGATCTGAATTAATAAAAAGAAGGGGAGAGAAATGGTGTGAGAGTGAGAAAGAGATAAAGATGGTGAGAGGGGAAGAGACAGAGGTGGGGAGAAGAGAAAGACTTGAGTGACAGAGAGAGGGAAAGAAAGAGATGCAGAAGAGATGAAAAGGAAGTTGAGAAAGTGAGAGAGGGAGGCCTGACACTCCTTTATCAAACCTTTGCCATACTTTCACATGCTCACACATCTGATTGAGGGAAATTTGGATGTTTTTGAGAGTGAGAGAGAGAGAGAGGGGTGGGTGTGTTTGAATGAGTCAGACCTCACAGGGACCCTGTGACACATGTCTGGCATATGATGAAAAATACCTGTGATCTCCCCCATTGCTTAAACAACACATTTACTTTGCTCTCATAGACAAAGTTCTCTTCATGTAATAAAAAGCCATCCAGGTGTCGCACCAATTTCCATCCTACTCAATACCTCACTGCACACTCTGATACTGTGTAAGTCCATAGCTCTCTGTAGCGCACAATATATCAAGACAATCCAAAGAGATTTTAAATGATTTTAAACTATTGTGGCATTGTATTTTGTGTATAAGCACCTTTTTTTTATCGTTTTTGTGTATAAGCATCTTTTTTTTATCGTTTTTGTGTGCATTTTATGTGTGTACTCCTTTTACAATATTTGGTGTGTGCCATTACAGCAAAAGAAATGTATTGAAATCATAAAAATCATAACAGAGAACAGATGCCACCCACACTGGACAATGCTTTCCAGTGTTGGCATACGTATAGGTCACAACACTGACCAACAGGCGGAGCTTAATGCGGACAGAAACAGAACAGAAGCCTGACAGTGTCACCCCGTCTCATGTGCAACAACTGTCGCACTCTTGAGATAACAAACATCCGTTCGCTCACACCAGGCCTGAGAAAGATGGAGCTGAATCCAACTGTCTCTCTCTCTCTCTCTCTCTCTCTCTCTCTCTCTCTCTCTCTCTCTCTCTACTCCTTGACACCTAAGTGTGTGAGTGTGGAGGAGCTGTTTCATTTTGGTGTGTAAAATGTACCCTGCAGTGCTGCCACTGCTGATAATGGACTTGGCTACATGATTTCTGCTTTCTGCACACCACACATCTGATGAACATTATAAAATAGACGTAAGCATAAATACTCAGAAATGCTCATGTCCCTTTACAGGTGCGGCGAAACACTGATTGGTCAGCATTCATTATTTTTAGATACAATTAAATTAGTCTGAGGGGAAGCATCTAGAGAGCGGACTTCCATTTCTGTCCAGCACCTACTACGTATGTCTTGATGCGCGTGTCTTTTTGAACTTCCATCCAATCCCAAACTCACCTTGGGTGGGTAGAGGAGGTTGTTGTCATCCACCGTGGACACAATAAACTCCCAGGAGAGTGTGTCAATAGACACCTGTGAGGATAGAAAGAGTGTGTTAATACTTTACAGTAGCTGGTTTCAGACCTACGTGTAAGTTTGCATGTTCTGTGCATATCAAGACGTTGGGCCGCATATCTGAACAACATATCCTGACATTTGGAACTCCAAACTTAGGTGGCTCTTACACTACTCCCCTCCAAGTATTTTCGGCGGACATTATGTAAATGAGCTCGTATCTGAACGAACAATAAACATGCGTGTAGGATTCACACCACGTGAGGGCATGTTGATTCAACAAGTTTGTTTCAACGCGCACTGGCAAGGCAGAGCACTCGGCTCAATGAACGGCTCCACGACCTCAACTCGCTCATGCAGCAGGTGATCAAGAGGTTGTCAAGCCCATATCCAGTAGCAACCTCCTCATGATCCAGCGTGGAGGCCAGAGTGTGTGGACGTGTGTGTGTGTGTGTGTGTGTGTGTGTGTGTGTGTGTGTTTTATCCTCACGTTTTGCTGCCTGGCTGAGTTCTGGAGCACAGCGGTGAGGAACCCGGTGGGGAAGGTGAAGCTGGACAGCCAGAAGAGGACGGGCGGGTGTGCCGTCTCCGCCCAGCGGGCAAACTGCTCCACGCGCTGGCACAGGTCCCGCGTCCACGACGCCAGCGGCTTCAGAGACGGGTACGTCTACGGAGGGAGAGGGGTGAGAGAGACAGAGAGAGAGAGAGAGAGAGAAAGAGAGAGAGAGACAGAGAGAGAGAGAGAGAGAGAGAGATACTTTCATGTTTTCTGTATTTCTATACTCTATGTTCTCAGGCAACACTAGTTCTATGGTCATGCCCATAAAGTTTATAGAATTTAATTAAATTGAGAAAGAGAGAGATAGAGAGAGAGAGAGAGAGAGAGAGAGAGAGAGAGATAGAGATAGAGATAGAGAGAGAGAGAGAGAGAGAGAGAGAGAGAGAGAGAGAGAGAGAGAGAGAGAGATAAATCATTATGGGAGACTGATCTTAACATACTGAATGTGGTGAATGTATTTCATTAGCCATGGGAGATGATCTATTTCCAAGGTGAACAGCTCTCTTGAAGGAAAGAGGGAGTGCAAGTCTGCTGTGCTGTGCAGGCACTGACAAATGAGGTGGGCAGAGTCATCCGTGTGGATAGACGTTATTCATCTTTTATCACCCGGAGAGAAAAAAATACTCTTTTCTGATTGGCTGGCGTGGTGGCTATTAATTCTGAATAACGGGACACCTATGAAGTAGATCTGGTAAAAAAAAGTTTAATCACCGTTCCATATCAATGCTTATGAATGGTGAATATAATAACCATAGTAGGACGACGGTTGAGCCTGGAAGCAGGCTTCGCAACAATGGAATCAACAAGATAACTGCCAATGCTATCACTGTTATAGGGCCAAAGAAAGTTGTTGTGAAAAGGGAGTCTCTCCTTTTCCCCAAACTGCCTGACCCTTTCCAGAACATTTAGACTGACTATTTCTCCTACACCTACAAATACTGAAACACTCTCGCATGCACATTTTCACTCCCTGCAATTGGGTCACGTGTTCCCTGGTTGGGAATGGGGATTGGGAAATGTGTTGATTGTGCGGGGTGCTTTCATCCCCATTTTAAATAACTGTATGTATTGTAGTGTTATTATTTAATTATGAATATTTAGTTAGTAGTGATCTGTGTTAAGTTATGTTTCCAATGTATGTTTAGGTTAATCAATGTATGTATTGTGCACGTCTGTTTGTATGGGAGCTGGGTAACCCCCACCCCTCAATCATAGTGGTATTAACCAATTGGCCCATAATTGGTTGGCTTTATTTAAAGCAAGGCTTTTCTGCCTGAGGGAGAGTCTTGTGGGAGAGTCTGAGGAGTGAGGTTGTAGATGAACTGCTGAATTCATCGCGCAATTGGAAGTAAGAAACTGGTTGGTTGAATTTTGTTTTGTTTAGTCAAGTCTTTTTGTTTGCACTGTTTTCGCACTGTAAATAAATCTGTACTCTCCACCAAAATCCACGTCTGCTTGCTGTGTCTTCACCCCATCATCACTTCACCTCAATGAGTCCTAGCCGCTCATCCTGCATGTGGGTACGAACCGCAAGGGGCGTATTTTTCACAGTTGTACAAGAAGTCGGCCTCTTTTTAAACGGAACCGCGTGTTTCCTTTGCGTGCTATAAAGGCATGCCTATTGCCTATAGTGGCAACCAGGTGATAAGCAGGATAACGGCCTTCGAGGTATCCTGTTAGACGGAATTAATGGACTTGGGCGGAGGCAACTCCTCCATTGCGCGTCGGGGAGTTCTTTGCCTCTCGCCCTCGTCCATTAATTCCGTATAACAGGACACCTCGGCGGCCGTTATCCCTTACTTCACATTACATTATCTGTGCTTTACGTTATCCCTTACTTCACATTACATTATCTGTGCTTTAGCTGATGCTCCTATCCAGAGTGGCAGTGAGTTTAGTACAGGGCCAGCCCCCCAGGAGCAACGCAGGGTTAAGTGTCTTGCTCAAGGGCACTCTGGTGGCAGCAACTGGGATCAAACTCACAACCCTCAGGTGTTCCATTTAGAAGTGCCCCAGATGCCCCGATAGCACCACCACACCATCCCACTGATAGTGGCGGCCACAGCAACGCGTCTCACACCGAGTGTAAATCCTCATCATTACTGAGAGGCTAAAAGCACAGGGCTCGACACAACACAAATGGAGCTATCGCCCAACACAGTGCAGCACAGCGGGCGTGTTAGCAGCATTCCACAAACAGAATGCAAAGCCCTCGAGGGCCAAGGACATGGGTGGCATTTGACTACAGGAGCCCATCCGCCTGCCCCATGACAGGCACATTACACCTGACTGGGCTCATGGCTAACACTTGACTTGAATTGCCTGCCTACATAGACTTCACTGATAGTTTGCTTAAATTCAAGTTCAGTCATTGAAATGGTTGAACAATAACTTCACCTTCCTTTACCAAATGAAACCAAACCCATTCCCTTAACCCTAAATTATTGTTAACCGAGTGTCAACACATAGTTTATTAATAAACCAAGGGGATTAGATAGTAGAGTCTAGTTTATAGGAGACCATCTAAGTAAAATGTGACCAGTTCATCCATTGGGTTGGTGAGATATAGTGTGGCAGGGCCTCTTGATATGGAAGGAAAACCTGCGGTGAAGGGCTATGCAAAGAGCCAGAATTAGTTAGGGAAATAGTTGAAGAGTTCAGATGCAAACGCCACCTCCGTCAAAAAGGAGATAACGATGGTGAGTGAATGCTCTCCACACATAGTATACGTTAATCAAATAATTTTGCTTCAAAACCCGCTAAATACCACTCTCTTCCTCGTCTGAAATATTGATTTGTAGGCAAAAACCTATAAGAGCTTGATAAAAAAAAAAATGCTCATTTTACACTTTGAGTGCCAAAAATGCAATATTGCGTTTTTAGCTCTTTTTTTTAATTACGAAAATAGACACTCTAACACAACTTACGTATGTGCGATTTTGGGAACTCTACGATGAATAGAATTGAAATAGATGACGATCGAAAACTCATGAAAACGCACAAGCTGGACATTTTATTTGGACATTTTATCATAACTCGGCTTTTGATGGTTACCGCTTTGGGTCGAATCAGTGATGCATGCACGTCAGGTCAAAACCAGGCCATTTATTTTCGTGGGTTTATCACTAGGTGGCAGTCTCGCCAGGTCTCGCTAGGTCACTTCCCGGAAACTTTACAGGCAATACTTCTCAGGTGCTGAAGGGGAAAATGAAAAAGTTGAACGCTATATCTCCATTTCTAAAAAAAAACAGGGATTTTGATTAAAACTAGCCACTGTTTAGCTTGGCATTTTTCAGGAACAGAGGCATGTAGGAATAAACGGTTTGTACCCACAGAGCTTAAAGTCTCACCTTTCAAACGAGCCATAGTATGTGTCCATAGCTATAACATAGAATACGCTGTGGCTCTACAAAACGTCACTACGTCAATAATGATCTAGATTGCTGGCACTCTGGGCCAAAGCTTCCGAAAACAGCGTTCAAAGTGTTCAAAGGGGCAGACGGATTTAGAGGGTTTTGCATCTGAACTCTTCAGTTACACATATCATGAGTGCCATCTTCACAGCACTGACTAGAAGGTGTGTGCACTGTGTGCACCTCTTCAAACAGCATTAATGCAATGCAAAAATGGACTCAAATTCTGCACAGAATATTTAAAAAAAATAATAATTTACCCCCATTTTCAAAAGGCGATAACAATAATACTGCTTTAAAAAAGTCTGCATTTTCTGAACTTCCAACCTCCTCTTTGTAGCACTTCTTTAAAAAAAAAAAAAAAAAAAAAAAAAAAAAATTGACCGAGTTGCCTTTGCCACCACAGGCTGGTTTGGCATGTAAGTGCAAAGCACAGAAAACAATTATGAGCTTTCAGTGATTTTTGATGTTCAAAGGGCACGGTTTGGAGCGTATTTAAAAACATCTGTGTGGGTGAATTAGCATTTCAAAAGCCCACGCTGACAAAGAGGCAGGGGTCCAATCACAAACGGCCCCGGTGGATTCCATGCGGCGCATGGGGTTTATGTCGCAGCAAGAGACTAACACATATTTACACTTCCGCAGAGAACAGCACTGATGGTCAACATTTCTCATTGTCAGTCTCATGCCCGTTGGAGCAATGCATCTGTGTGTATGTGTGTGTGTGACTGAGTGTTGGAATGCAGGTGATTCACCTGCTATCCAACACTCAGTCACACACACACACACACACACACACATATGTGTGTGTGTGTGTGTGTGTGTGTGTGTGTGTGTGTGTGTGTTAACTGTCGGGTCACTGACATGCCCATCCACTATCGTGTGCTGTAGGATACAGAGGAGAAAGTGAAAGTGAAAACGTATCGTTTTTGATCTTCAGGGAACAACGATAACAGCAGCAGCAGCAGCAGCAGCAAACCCACAGCGCTTACTCTTCTGAATAGACAGCGGGGACTCCAGAGCCCATTATGTGTCCAGTGTCAGGGTGACCGATCTGGAGTGGGCAACAGAGGCGGGTGCCGGGTCATAATACATAATGGACCAGGAGAGAGATGGGGAACAGAGTGGGCCGCCGGAGGAGAGAGAGGCAGAAAGGATGAGGGTAACGAGGGAGAGGGAGAGAGAAAAAAGGAGGGAGGGAGGAAGAGAGGGAGAGGGAATGAAAGAGAAAGATGACATTGGGTGCAGAGAGAGAGATAGAGAGAGACAGAGTGGGAGGGAGAGAGAGAGAATACAAGGGAATGCAAGAGAAACATGAGAGAGTGAGACTGAGGGAGAGAGAGAGAGGGAGAGAGGGAAAGAGAGAGAAGAAGAAGAGGAAGGAGAGAGGAGAGAAAGTGGGAAAGTGAGAAGGTGAGGAAGGGAGTGAGTGAGTGAGTCACGAGGCAGCGGGGAGGACGAGTGGTGTCAATGGGCCAGGAGAGAGGAGAGCAGAGCAGAGCAGAGCAGCGAGGACAGCCAATGAGCAGCCCTGTCAGGAGAGGCCATTTGTCCTTCAGAGATGAAATGAGAGAGAGAAGAGAGAGAGAGAGAGAGAGAGAGAGAGAGAGAGCATCTGGAGCAGAGCCCTTAGTTGTGGCCTTCCACTCATCTGATAAAAAAGAGATGACGACCAAGGTTCTCCCTCTCTCTTCTCCCTCTCCCTCTCTCTTCTCTCTAATGGCCTCTATACTTAGGAGGTAGGGCAAATCTGGAGTCCCTTTACTCTGCTCATTACAGTGCAATTACCTAGAGACCGGCTCCACAAACACACACACACACACACACACACACTTGCAGCTGCACACACCCCCCCCCCCCCACACACACAGATAACCTACAACATGGAATAGATGGCAGGAACAATACACACCTCACATTAATAAAGCTCTCTTATTGGGGGTGTAATAGCCATATACACTACATCTGTAAGAGTTAGAGCTAGAGAAAGTGTGAGGGTGTGTGTGTATTTGTGTGGTGTGCGTTTGCGCCTGTGTATGGCGATGGAAGTATTTTGATTGTACGTGAGCAAGTCTGTGTGTGCGTGTGTGCTGCCCTTCTGACATGATGCCCACTGCAGTGGGGCTAATGAATGCCTCTGGACTGCAGGAGGACAGCTGGAGCCCTTCCAGAACAGCTTGAAAGGGTCAGGGTGAGTGAGTGTGTGTGTGTGTGTGTGCGTGCGTGCGTGCGTGTGTGCGTGTGTGTGTGTGTGTGTGTGTGTGTGTGTATGTGTGTGTGTGTGTGTGTGTGTGTGAGAGAGAGTCCTGTTTGTGTATTGGACTCTAGTCTCCTCCCACATACTTTTGTTCCCTGTCATGACAGTAACAAGAGAGAATGTGTGTGCTAGTGTGTGTGTGTGTGTGTGTGTCCTACCTTCTCCCACAGAGGCGGAACTCTGGCATCGTAGATGTAGTTAAAGGTCTCCTCTAAGCTACTGGACATCACCACCAGTCCCTTAATGCCTTTCTCCAGCTCAATCAAAGAGGTTCTGCACACATTAATGCACAAACACTGAATACAAATGGATGATTTGGGCAGTCTAAACTAAAATTAGTCTGAACAATCATTAACACACACACATACCCACCCATACACACACATACCTGGTGGTAAGTAGCAGGGCAGTGCAAACCAAGATTAGTCTGGAAGATCATTAGCACACACACACACACACACACACACACACACACACACACACACACACTTGTGTGTACCTGATGGTGTGCAGCAGGGCGTTGTATCTCTGGATCTCCTGCAGGAGGACCACGTTGAGGGGCGAGGGGTCTTCCTGCAGGAGCTGTCTGGTGCCCTCATAGTCCAATAGAGGAGGGATCTTCTGAAGCACGTCAGCCGAGAGCTCCAACACCTACACACACATATACACATGCACACACACACACACACACGTGCACACACGCACACACACACACACACACACACACACACACACACACACGCACGCACGCACACACACAGACACACACACAGACACACACACAGACACACACACACACACACACACACACACACACACACACACACACACAGACACACACATTACTGATACCTTTTTCATATCAATACGCAATGTGTGATCATCAACATTTTCCAAGCAGAAGGCCAGTCTTGCACTGTTTACAAAAGTGACACATGATGAATGGCCTGAGATTTGGGCCCTTTATAAAATTGTATGCGTTCCTCCTTCACCAATGCTACATCCATCCACCAAGTTTAATAAAAGCCTGTAACCCTTCCAACAAAGACAGTCAAATAAACAAACGCACCAAAAACAGAGGCAAAAATGAATATTTAAGGTTCTCTAGAAACCTGATCCAACCACTCACCTGTCAACAAGCATGCAGACTGACACATGCAGACCTTTTTCTTCAAAACCGGCCAGCACACTCACACTTACACATGCAAACATCTATCCACACCAAACTTGCACACACACACACAAGTGCACACAGAAATACACAGACAGTAACACAAACACTTTGCTGGGTCCAGCCCCAGTGGTGGCTGCACTGTTGATCTGGACACTGCAGGGACAGGAGCGTGTCGAAAGACGCACACACACACACACACACACACACGCACGCACGCACACACACACACACACGCACGCACACACACGCGCACACACACGCACACACACGCACACACACACACACACACACACACACACACATACACACACACGCACACACACCTTGTCCTCTCTGCTGGGCCCAGCCCCAGTGGATGCAGTGCTGGTGACCTGCGGCTGCAGGGACAGCAGTGTGTCGAAGAGGGTGCGTGTCTCGGCGATCTGGCTGGCGATGTCTGCGTTGGGGTGCTGTCCGAACACCTCGGGGTGCTCCACAGCCGGCAGCAGGCTGATGTACTCGCGGTAGGACGCCTGCGGTCCGTCCTTGGGGACGTAGTAGGCCGTCAGGGACGAGAGCCTGGAGGCAGCCGCCAAGGGAGAGAGTTCAGTGGGCATAATGTAAACACACACACACACATGTGCATGTATGCAGACTCATGCACACACACCAGAGCTAGTGAGCGGAGCTGAGCGGTGCGAATATCCCGCTCCTCACTCAGGTGGCTGTTCACTCAGCCGCTCCTCCGCTCAAATTCACGTCAGGCCGCTCCGCTCAATTTCCCGCTCCATTTAAAAATCCTCCCGCTCCAGTGAAATCACTCCATGCTCACTCTATTTAAAGGAGGGAGAAATAATCTACAAGCCGAATTTTCACCTTAGAAAACTTAAATCCCAAAGAACTAAGAGCAACGGCAATTTCACTCATAGAACATTTATTTTAAAAGATAATGCAACACCGATAGATCAGGTTCGCAGATGACACGGCGTTAGTTGGACTCATCTCAGTCGAGGTGGGCGAGCTAGCATACAGGGACGAGGTGGAGCGGCTGGCAGAGTGGTGCTCAGTCAACAACCTGCTCCTCAACACCACAAAAACAAAGGAGCTGGTCATTGACTTTAGAAAGAACAAGTCTGACATTCAACCACTCTTCATCGGCGGGGCCTGTATGGAGAGGGTTCCGGTGTTCAGGTTTCTGGGAATTGAGCTGGAGGACGACCTGACATGGTGCGCCAACACCAAGGAGCTACTGAAGAAGGCGCAGCAGAGACTGTACTTTCTGAGAACTCTCAGGGAGAGCGGTCTACCCCAGAATCTGCTTCTCGCCTTCTATCACTGCTCCATAGAGTGTGTGCTCACGTATGGACTGCGTGTTTGGTACGGTAGCTGCACATCCTCAGAGAGGAAGGCGCTTCACAGGGTCGTCAGGGCAGCAGAGAAGACCATAGGCTGCCCCCTCCTCACGCTGGAAGAGATCTACGCCTCCAGATGCCGCAAGAAGGCAATAGACATTTCAAAGGACCTTTCACACCCAGGTCATTGTCACTTTCAGCTCTTAAAGGAAAAACCAGCAGGGTCGGCGTCTGCGCCTACACTTTTGACCTGTGTATTGCTTGGTGCGTCCGCTCCCAAAAAGTAGTGATCACTTAAGGTAATGAAACAAGGAGGCACACACAAGGCTTGTGTGGAAAAATGTGTATTGTAGCCGAAAAGTTACAAAAGAAGTCAGAGGCTAAAACTGGAGCAACAGACGTTTCGGACCTAGTCCATTTTCAATGTCAGTGGGCATAATGTAAACACACACACACGTGCTTTTGTAACTTTTCGGCTACGATACACATTTTTCCACACAAGCCTTGTGTGCGCCTCCTTGTTTCATTACCTTAAGTGATCACTTTCAGCTCTTGCCATCAGGTAGGAGATACAGAACAATGAAAACCAGGACAAACCGTTGAAAAAAAATAGTTTATATCCAAAGGCAATCATGGCCCTTAACTCTTCAAATTTGAAATAGTCTGTTATTGGCCCTAACCCACTCTGCAAATTCTATTGTGGAGTAATGTTTTTTTACCAGTGAAATCTGTACAGAACCATTTCTGTTCAGTCCAGTGCAGTATATGTTTATATGTGTCTATATACTGTATGTGCATTTTTTAAAAACTATTTATTGTTCTTATGCATACCTCATAAGTTGACAGGACTTTCAATCTCGTTGTACCTTTGCAAAAAGTGTCAATGACAATAAAGACTATCTATCTATCTATCGATAGTGCAACACCAATAGTGCAACAACGAACAAGCTACAGTACACATAAGTGGCAACGTCAATACAGTACACATAAGCCTAAAACTAAAGGGATCAGTGGGATTAATTGCCTAAAGAATACAGGCTTATGTAGTTTTACTTCAGCCTTACTTGATATGAAGAATATTCAAATTGCTCACATTTTTCTTTGCTCTCCGTAGCACACTCATGTTTCTGCGAAATGTGTCTTCTTAAATTTCAAAATGAATCTTTACTCATTAGAACAGTGTCACCACATGGTTGTTCTTGCTATACATTGTTAGTATCTAGTTGTTTGGTAGAAATAGTAAGCTTGTAGGCCCTATGATTTTCAGTTTCCTTTCTAAAATATTTAGCGACTCCATCCCCATCAACGAACTTACTATGGCCAATATCTTTGAAATTTAACGATCTTGGTTTCATTAGGAAGACATGAATTCTGGTTGGATTTGGGCATGCCTCAGACTTGTGGTGTGAGCGGTATCGGAACGGTATCGGAGCGGTATCGGAGCGAAACTGGAGCGGAACAGAACGGCCACTCCGGCCTCTAAATTAAAAAGCGCTCCGCGATCCAACAAAATTCCATCCGCTACGCTCCTTGCTCGCTCGCGCTCCGCTCACTTGCTCTGACACACACACCTACATATGTGCATACATGTGCACGCACGCACACACACACACACACACACACACACACACACACACACACACGTCATACATATGAACCCTGTTTGTGCAGCGTTTAACTCTATTATCCCTGACATTTTCTCCTTTAACCTCTCTCAGCTCAACGCATCTTTTAGCTGTGAGTTAGCATTAGGCTAACTGGTCTAACCCACTTCCAGTGCATTATGCTAAGCTAGGCTAAAGGCGTTAGACTGGGTTATTGCACACACAGAGAAGAGAAGGATATGCATTCGTTATCTTACTCTGGGGAACTAATAATAAACTGATTTCCCAAAAGTTGGCGTGTCCCTTTAATATGCCTGTACAGATGTGTCTGTCTACATATTGTCCAGAGTGACATCAATGGCTGCAACCAAATTCCTTGTATGTGTGAACATAGGTGGTGAATAAAAGCTCATTCTGATTCTGCTAAAAATGCACTCATAAACACACAACGCACACACTACTACACAAACACACACACATACTGTATGTATTAACATACACATGGAACATTTACATTAAAATCTTTACACAGATACACACACCAGAAAATGCAAAGCATGAGCTTACATGACCAATGGCAGCTCTGACAGGTGCTCATGTTAGTTTAACAAGCAGAACTCTCTGCTACTCTGCTTCTTTGACTTGCATGTCATGTTAGGTGCTAGACTGACAGACACACACACACACACACACACACACACACACACACACACACAGTGTGAGAGTACATCTTCTTTACTAAAATGTCATTAGGGGAATTTGCAAATGTACAGTACTGGCAAAGGTCACATTACATGTTTCGTTGAAATGTATTTACTTTCATCATAATGTTAAAACAACACATCTGGTGGTGGCCAGTACTATATGAACCTTTAAATATGTTTCTTTTTTCTTTCTTTAAAAAAAAGAAAAAAAAAAAAAAAAACTGGAATCAGTGGTATAGTTGTCCTACCCTATGATTTGCAGCAACAATATAAAAAGCAGAGGTGGAGCTCAAAGACACACACACACACACACACACACACACACACACACAGACACACAGACCTGAAGCCAGTGTGCTGAAATTGGACAGAAAACGAAAGCAACCCATCTGTATATTTTAAAAAGTCAGATTTGTTTGTGTAGAAAAACCAATTATTTATGTTCCTGTGCAAATATTTGTATTTTATTTGTGTGTGTGCATGCACTTTCAGTCAACTTCACCTGTTGTATTATTTAGGCAAATCTATAATGCATAAGACTGACAAAAAACGTATTGAGTTGACTTGACCAAGCAATGGTGGCGGTATGGTCTGTAGTTCCACTGACCGACCACCAGGTGGCAGTGGTGCGCCATCACCAGGAGGGACAGCGTCACAGAGATGAAGAGCTTTCTCTCTGCGATCTCTCGTGACGGGGGAGTGACAGCGCAAGTGGCGGAGAGGGAGACGGGCGAATCAGAGCTACTCAAGGACCAGGAGGATCGCTGAATATGTACAGGGAGGATTGCACACATGCACATCTCTCAGCGTATGTGTGCGTGTGTGAGTGTACTTTTTGGGGGGTGGGGGGGGGGGGTTCCATAGAGTGTAAATAGAGTTGGCCACATGGTGGAGCTTGTGCCATTCAGAATACATAAAAGGAGAACAGGCTGGCAAATATGGTTTCTATGTATGTGACAGTGGATGATTTGTGTGCATGTGCGTGCGTGTATGTGTGTGTGTGTGTGTGTGTGTGTGTGGGTGTGTGCATGCACGTTTCTGTTGTGGTGGCCGTTATCACCTGTTCTGAAGTGAGCATGATCATATATCATATATAGGTATTCTGTGGTTGCGTGTTTGAGCACATTTTTGCAAATGATGAGCTCATAATACAGGATTATGTTATGACCATGGCAACTGACCATATGACCCTTGTCAAAAGGATCTCTTCAATGTGAGTGTATTTGTGTGTGTGTGGAGATGGATGTCTGTGCCTTACCCAAACATAATTAGTTGCTGATGCAATCGTGAGTGTGTGCATGTATCTGTGTGTGTGCGTGGTTGTGTGTGTGTGCATGCATCCATGTGTGTGTGTGCATGCATCCGTGTGTGTGTGTGTGTGTGTGTGTGTGTGTGTGTGTGTGTGTGTGCATGCATCCGTGTGTGTGTGTGTGTGTGTGTGTTTCACTCACTTGAAGAAGGGTGTGTTGACGGTGCCCTCGCAGAAGTAGTCATTGATGTAGGTGGTGAGCAGGCGGCGGTCCCAGTCGTCGGTCACGTGACCTCCGTAGTTGACCCCGGCGATCAGGTACTTGAGTGCGTCCCACGGGATCTCCTCGTACTCGTCCAGGTACAGACTCATCAGATTCTCACTCACCTGGTAGCACAATGGAGAGAGAGAGAGAGAGAGAGAGAGAGAGAAATATGGGGGATGATGAGACAAAGAAGGAGAAAGTGATAGAGAGAAAAGAAAATGGAGGATAAGAACGAGAATGCAGTGTGTGTGTGTGTGTGTGTGTGTGTGTAGGTGGAGGACATGGGGACATACATGGTGTGAACAGGTATCAAAGGAGTTTATCGAGATGACAACAGCAATGGATGTAGGTATGTGACACTTTAGGAGAGAGAGAGAGTGTGTGGGTGGGACAGAGTGGGAAAACAGATGCTGGAGAAGGGAAAAGGGATAAGCTGCTCACCAGCTCTACCCCCCCCCCCCCCCCAAAACACACAAACACACACACACACAGTGCCCTCAGCAGTGCAGGTCTAAAAGATTAATGTGATGGAGCAGTGCTGTGCCATGCTGTATGTCCTCGCCCCGACCTTATCTCACGGTTGCACATGTCCACCACTAGAGGCTCTCCTCTCCGCTGCTCTCCTCTCCTCTCCGCTGCTCTCCGCTCCTATTTTCCTTTCCTCTCCTCATCTATCCTCTACTCCCTCACCTCTCCTCTTCTCTTTTCCTCTCCTATTTTCCTGTCCTCATCTCTCATCTCCTCTACTCCGTCACCCCTCCTCTCCTCTCATCTCTCCTATTCTCCTCATCTTTCCTCTCATCTCCTCTACTCCCTCACCCCTCCTCTCCTCTCATCTCTCCTATTCTCCTCATCTTTCCTCTCCTCTCCTCTACTCCCTCACCTCTCCTCTCCTCTTCTCATCTATCCTATTCTCCTCTCCTCATCTCCTCTACTCCCTCACCTCTCCTCTTCTCATCTATCCTATTCTCCTCTCCTCATCTCCTCTACTCCCTCACCTCTCCTCATCTCTCCTATTCTCATCTCCTCTACTCCCTCACCTCTCCTGATCTCCTCTCCTCATCTCCTTTCATTCCTCATCTCTCCTCTTCTCATCTCCCCTATTCTCATCATCTCTCCTCTCCTGATCTCCTCTCCTCATCTCTCCTCACCTCTCCTATTCTCATCTCTCCTATTCGCCTCATCTCACCTCCTCTCCTATTCTCATCTCCTCTACTCCCTCACCTCTCCTGATCTCCTCTCCTCATCTCCTTTCATTCCTCATCTCTCCTCTTCTCATCTCCCCTATTCTCATCATCTCTCCTCTCCTGATCTCCTCTCGTCATCTCTCCTCACCTCTCCTATTCTCATCTCTCCTATTCGCCTCGTCTCACCTCCTCTCCTCCCCTCTACTCCCTCTCCACTCATATTTTCCTTTCCTCTTCTCTCATATTCTCCTCTCCTCTCCTCACCTCTACTCCCTCACCTCTCCTCTCCTCTCCTCATCTCTCCTCTCCTCTCCTCATCTCTCCTCTCCTCACCTCTACTCCCTCTCCTCTCCTATTCTCCTCACCTCTACTCCCTCTCCTCTCCTCATCTCTCCTCACCTCTACTCCCTCACCTCTCCTCTCCTCTCCTCATCTCTCCTCTCCTCATCTCTCATCTACTCCCTCTCCTCTCCTATTCTCCTCACCTCTACTCTCTCTCCTTTCCCCTCCTCTATTCTCGTCTCGTCTCGTCTCCTCTGCTCTGTGGTAGGCACTCGCTCAGGAACACTTGTATTAGTGGGCTGGGTGTCCGCTGGCTGCCACGGCAACATCGCTGCCAGATGATGTTCTGCTGAGAAAGGCCCAGCGTGTGTCCGCGTGACTCACTCCACTCTGCCGAGAGGCAACGGGGGATGGACTATGTGCCTGTGTGTGTGTGGTTCATAGATGTGTGTTGACGTTTAAATGCATGCATATATATTGATGTACATATGTGCGTGTGTATGTGTGCTTGTGTGTGTGTGTGTGTGTGTGTGTGTGTTTGTGAGTGTGTGTGTGTGTGTGTGTGTGTGTATGTGTGTGTGCATGTTCAACTCTTGCCAGTTGACAGACAGTCTCATGTTGTAAAGGAGTGGGTAAGTAAGCGGTGGACTGAGTGCTGAGTGCTTGGTCACAGCCCTCCTGCCTGCCCCCTCTCAGGACGCGTGCAGCCGGACGGAAAACTCTCTCGCCCGCCTCCCCGCCACCACGCCAACCCACTTCACCTCAAGCACCCCCTCACGGACAGGAAGTGCTAATGCAGTCACATGCAGTCGCCCGTAACAAAGGGCACCGCAACAGGCCCGCTCAGCGTCAACCGATGAATGAACTGAGGACCGGGCCAATGGTCAGAACTGTTGATAAGTCATTATGCTGGGATGAGAGGCTTCTCTGCACGGTTTGTACTGGTGTGGACAGAAATAAAATGTGTGTTTCAGGGCTGCATGTATGTTTGAATTTGTGTCTTTTTGTGTGCATGTTTGTGTGTGTGTGTGTGTCTAATGGCAACACATTTGTGTTTTGTGTGTCTGGTCACTAAAGTTGCCTAGTATCACAATTGTTTGTGTGGTTTTGTGTGTGTGTGTGTGTGTGTGCTGTGTCTTTGTATGGGTGTAAATTTGGCGGTTCAGTGGTCATCTTGATGGCTTGATCGTATCCAACTGTATGGTGATGGGGAAGAGGGTGTGTGTGTGTGTGTGTGTGTGTGCGTGCGTGCGTGTGTGTGTGTGTGTGCGTGTGTTTGTGAGATTACACAGAGGAGTCCCCGAACAGACTCCCCTTACCCAGTCGATGTGTGTGTGTGTGTGTGTGTGTGTGTGTGTGTGTGTGTGTGTGTGTGTGTGTGCAGGGGCGGAGTGGCAATCGGGAGGATCGGGAGTTTTCCCGGTGGGCCGGCCAATGAGTCTGCGCGGTGCGGGCCGGCCCATAGAGCTTTCATCGCGGCCGCAAGTTGTACGCGGCCATCGACCTGATAGATGCATTAAGAATTTTCCGCGAAAATCTCAGAGATCTACACTTGAACGTTTGGGAAGTCCAACCAATATTTATACCACTCGCTCACTGTCTATATGTCATTCATGGTTACCCTGTACACTTATCTCTCCCATGCTGATTTTTGTGTAGGCTAGCCTTCATTTTTTATCTTAATTAATTTTTGTCTTATTCAGGCGTTACAGAACTTTCATCACAAATAAAACAATGACAATTTAATTTGTTTGTTTGTACTTAAATTAACGTAAGCCTAGGCTAGAATGGAGCAAAGCCTCCTGGGAATGGGGAATGTGTTTCTGGTTTATCCAATGAACCGATTGCAGGTCAAGTCTATTTACAGAAATGTAGGGGGATAAATGAGCGCCCCCTCATCTAATGGCATGACCCTACAAACAATCAAGTTCGAGGAAAACTAGATGTACCACAGAGCTGTACAAAATATGACCGCCGCCCAGTCCAGCACATTTTTTCCACAAAAATAAATCACGCTGAAAGGCCTATATGATTCTAACTGTCTCACTAAATTGCATTATCCACACTCAATTCTCACTGGTATCTGCTAGACAACAAGTACCAAAACATGATTAGTTCATAGATTTCACATGTAAAATTCATTTTATACAACCCCACCCCCATCTTGCCTGTTCATAATTCTGAGAAATTCTTGAATTGTGTGCATGTGTGCGTGTACATGTTTATGTTTATGTGTGTGGGTGTGTGTGTGTGTGTGTGTGTGTGTGTGTGTGTGTGTGTGTGTGTGTGTGTGTGTGTGTGTGTGTGTGTGTGTGTGTGTGTGTGTGTGCGTGCTTGTGTGTTTGCCTGCATATGTGTGTTTGTGCATGTGCATGCATGCATACAGTATATATGTCTACTGTGTGAGTATGTGTCATACGTATGATTACTGTGAATGTATGTGTGTGCGTGTGTATCTGTTTATGTGCATGTGTGCTCATGAAATGGGTTAACATGACCCCTGGAGGCAAACATACGGAAAAAATTGGTCATCCTAGGCCCTACGGTTCTCAAGATATTCACAGAAAACTGTGTCTGCCCTACCCTCCTTTTGGGGGGTCCAGTACAGCGGGGGGGTATGGTATGTTTATTTTTTCTTCACACAGGATGTTAGTGTGCCGTGGGACAAAAAAGGTTGAAAAACACTGGCCTAGGCCTAGCCTAATGACTAATTAGTGGGCCACTCAGGCTGATAAATGGTTTGTGGAACTCGTTGGAACTGTCTATATGTAAGCCTATATAGGCCTACTTTAATCGTTCCTCATACAAACCTATTCAAAGTGCCTGTTTTTTTCCAATTATTTAATTACCTGTGTTATTAGGTTGACATTGTCTGTAGGCTAGGCCTTTTTTAAATTTATACAGGCAACTATTGGAGTGCTATGATACCCAGATATGTCCTTGCATGATGCTTGAAATTTCCATCAACCCACAAAGCTGTTTTTATACTGCACTGTTGCATATCTAGTTCCCGGTGGATTTTAGTGCCCCACTCCGCCCCTGTGTGTGTGTGTGTGTGTGTGTGTGGCGGTCACCTCGAAGTCGGAGTCGTTGAAGCTGTAGAGGATGTTCCAGCCCAGCTGCAGGAACTTCTTCCTCTCCAGCAGGATGCTGTGGAAGAAGCAGAGAGCAAACAGAAGCTTCCGGTAGGGCAGCGGCCTCTGGCAGCGCTGGAAACTGGACCTCCGTCACCTGCTGGTACAGACGCTTCATATTGGACTTCACACCCCTGGAGGGACAGAAAGAAGGAGGGAGGGAGGGAGGGAGAGAGAGAGAGAGACAGAGAGATATAGATAGAGGGACAGAAAGAAGGAGGGGAGGGAGGGAGGGAGAGAGAGAGACAGAGAGATAGATAGATAGATATAGCTAGATAGATAGATAGATAGAGTAGAGATATTATACAGATAGATAGAGTTAGAAAAGAGAGAGAGGATGCTTGTTATTGATGTTTGCTGTTATTGCTGATGATTGTTGTATTATTATTAATATTATTACTATTATTGTTGCTATTATCATCATCATCATTATGTGGCATTATTATCTCATCATCAGCATTATTGTGCATTATTATCTCATCATCAGCATTATTGTGCATTATTATCTCATCATCAGCATTATTGTGCATTATTATCTCAATCATCAGCATTATTGCTTTTCATTTCCCCTTGTTCTCTTTCCTTTTGATATACAACTTTTGATGTGACCCAAATCAAATGCTTTAGCAATACTGTACAACATTAGAGAGGGGGGGGAGAGAGAGAGAGAGAGAGAGAGAGAGAAGAAGAGAGGAGAGAGAGAGAGAGAGGAGAGAGAGAGAGAGAGAGAGAGAGATTAACACTCTTATCAAACCACTGTCTAACATTCTTACACAAAACCCGCTGTGTGAAGTTATTATGATGAACGTGTGTTTACTCAAATAGCTTGCGTTATTGTCTTTATTTTTCTTGCTTTTTGTTTTTTGTCACTGTGATGAAGAAAGGAAGGAAGGAAGGAAGGAAAGAGAGAGAGAGAGAGAGTGAGTAACAACGGCATACAGATAGGAAAGGAAAGGAGGAGAGGAATGAGGCAGAGAGAGAGGAGTGAGAGATAGTCAAAGTAAATGATTGATGGAGAATGGGTAGCATACAGAGAAAGAAGGGAGGGAGAGAGAAAGATGGAGAATGAGAGAGCCAGTGAAAGAGAGAGAGAGAGAGTAATGACAGAGTGAGTGTGGGTGTGTGTATGTGTGGACCAAACCCACTTCATAATTGGCTAGTGTAGGATAAAGAGTATAATATATTTTTCATACAGATAAAAACAAATTGAATTAAACAAATTTAATTAAAGAAAGTGAATTGGATCAAAAAAGTTCTGCAGGGCTCCATCTCTTCATTTCCTTTAATGTGAGAAGACTGTGTTTACTACAGACCTGCTCATACTGCTCACCAACCTTTCATCTCAATGCATTTTAACCTCTGATAGAAGTGTGTGTGTGTGTGTGTGTGTGTGTGTGTGTGTGTGTGTGTGTGTGTGTGCTGTGTGTGTGTGTGTGTGTATGGGTATAGGTGTGTGTGGGTGTGCGCAAATGTGTATGTCAGAAATTAATACTGTATGTCTGAGTGTGTGTGTGTGTGTGTGTGTGTGTATGTGTGTGTGTGTGTGTGTGTGTGTGTACCTTTGGCGGCTCGGTGGTCATCTTGATGCCGGCCTGCAGGATGGCGATGGGGAACTCGGGGTGTGGGGAGGAGCTGAGCCACAGGCGGAAGTCTGGGTGCGGCTCCTCCACCTGCAGCTGCTCCACCAGCTTATCCAGCTGAGGCATCCACGACAGGGACAGGTGGCAGTTCGCCAGGAACACCCAGTGACCTGAGAGCGAGAGCGAGAGAGAGAGAGAGAGAGAGAGAGAGCGAGAGAGGAGAGAGAGAGAGAGAGAGAGAGAGAGAGAGAGAGAGAGAGAGAGAGAGAGAGAGAATCAGTAGTAATTAACACTTTATGCATGCTTTATAAACATGGAGTATGAGATGTTTAGATTTGAGAAGAGGAATCCATGTCAGAGACAGGCGGCAGTTAGCCAGTAACATCCAGTGAACTGATATACAGATGGTTAAAACAATTACTAGTAATTAACACTTTAGGCATTCTTTATAAACATGGAGTCAGCACGTATGTTAAATTTGAGATGAGGTGTCCGTGAGAGAGGCAGGTGGCAGTTAGCCAGGATCACCCAATGAACTGATGTATAGATGAGTAAGAATCAGTATTAATTAACACTTGGATTCAACATGGAGTCAGTAAGTATGTGGAATCCTTGGCGGAGACAGGTGGCAGTTAGTCAGGATCACCCAGTGAATTGAGAGACAGATGGCTATAACAATGAGTAATTAACACTTAATTCATGCTTTATAAACATGGAGTCAGCACCTACAGTATGTGATGCACATGTAGTGACCTAGGGGAGGGGTGGAGAGAAGAGGAGGAGGAAGAAAAGAGGAAGAGCAGCAAAACAGTAAGAACATGTCTATATTAATTAGTGCTTATTAAGGCTTTATTCATGCTTTATAAACATAGAATGAAGAAAAAAGGAGAACATGCCAATTTAAGCACAGGGTACCCTTTTCAGACCAGTGCATTACTGGATTATAGTAAATGGACTGCATTTATACAGTGCTTTTCCACTCCTCCGAGCACTCAAAGCGTATTACACTGAATTCTCCCTCCAGGCCACAGCAACAGGGTCTCCAGACTCTGCCAACCAGGTTACATCCAGATATGGGAAATCTCTGGCTTGGGACAGCTTCACACCACATATTTGTTCCAGCCATTCATTAGGCCAGCTGATTGTAATCAGCACAACTCGTCAGCCAGGTAGATCATTTAATCGTTTAAATCCAGCAGCCAGACCAACGGATATCCCTGTCTCTTCCCCTCTGGACAAAAAAAAAAAAATCAATTCCAATGCCCCCGGTGCTATGGACAGGGGCACTGTGCTGTTGGACAAGCTGTCCTTCAGATGGCATGTTAAGGTCCTGACCCACTATGTCCCATGGCACATATTGGGAAAACTCTTTGTAGGGGGTTCCCCAGTGTCCTGGCTACATTTCTGACATTTACATTTCCTAATCATCCCCCAGTGTAATTGTCTCATTCAATCTGGCCCTCTAATCATCCCCCAGTGTAATTGGCTCGTTCATTCACTCGCCTCATTCTCTACACCAAGCTGGTGTGTGGTGAGCCTTCTGGCACATAATGGCTGCTGTGCATCACCCAGGTGGGTGCTACACATTGGTGGTAGTTAGTGAGGTTCAGCCTTGACTGTAAAGCGCTTTGGGTGCCTTGATGAAGTGATATATAAGAGCAATGGGCCTCATTCACCAACCGTTCTTACGAAGAAATTTGTTCTTAAAACCCACTTACGCAGTTTTTACGAGAATTCTGGCATTCACCAACGTGTTCTTGTTCGTAGGTAAGAAAAGAATCTACACGCACATTTGAAAAACTAATTTGTTGGAAAATAAATGGTCATTGTATTTTTATCATATCTGCAGGTGGTAAAATATAATAGAATCTAAATGACAACTATAGGTAACACCCCATAATAAGGTGCCATAATAAATAGCAAACTAGTAATTACCTAACCTTTTGTTAATATTTGTTAATTGTTACTAAAATATCTATTTGGCATAAGTTAATAGTTTTTTCATCATTAATTAAATATTAGTTGTTTGCATAAAATATGTATGTTAATGTTTTAACAAATGTATTAACTAATATTGTATTAATATTTGTTAATACTTAACTAAATGTCTTTTTGGCACTAATTAACAGTTATTTCTTACATCATTTAAATATTAAATGTTTATTTATCATATCATGTATGATATTTTTAATGAACATATCATAATTATTTTCATAAAATAAATTCCACTATTTTACAAAGGCATTTGAAAATAAATAAACAACAAATAACACATTTTTCACTTTTTTTATACCAACTAAATATAAAGACTCATTTACTGTGTCAGTTTATAAAGACTCATTTACTGTTCAGTTGAGTGCTTTTACTTCAAAGCATGTGTCATGTACGATAATCAAATTGTCTTGCTCATGTAGTCTATACGGTAGAAATGAAAGCTGGTGCACTCAGCCTCAATTTGTGTGCTCATGGCCCTGCAGTATCATGCCCTTTTATGGGGATTGACAGGGTGTTTACCTAATGCTAATTAAGAACATTTGGCACGCCCCGTCAACTTAAGAAGGAATGGGATTCAGCAAAATAAGAACAAAACTGCGAACGATTCTGAGGTTTAAGAACACCTTCGTGAATCTGCTTAAGAATTTTCGTAGGACCTTCTTAAAAGAGGTTCTTCTTAAGATATTGGTGAATGAGGCCCAATGTTTTGTGTGAGGTGCGCAGGTAAAACTACGCCCATGGTAGGACTTTTGAAGCCACCTCTGAAAGGCCAGCAAAACAGGAGACGAAGAAGAAGAAGAACAAGAAGAAGAAGAAAAAGAAGAAGAAGAGGAGGGAGGAGGAGGGTCCCTGTAGGCTGACCGTTTTTGACGCCCTCCTTGATCATGCGGGTGGCGATGGGCGCCTGGCCCTGGCCGAGGGACGAGGGGCGTGGAAGCGCGGCCTCCCATGCCCGACGTCTCGGCCAAGCTGCAGCAGCTGCACAGTGGGGTCCACAGCCCGAGGACAGCACGAAGATCAGCGGTGTTCTTAGTGGTGGAGTCCTCAACCACCTGATACAGAGATGGAGAGAGAGAGAGAGAGAGAGAGAGAGAGAGGAGAGAGAGAGAGAGAGAGAGAGAGGAGAGAGAGAGGATGGAAAGAGAGAAATAGAGAGAGAGATAGAGAGAGAAAGAAAGAGACAGGAAGAGAGAGAGAGAGAGAGAGAGAGAGAGAGACAGAGAGAGAGAGAGAGAGAGAGAGAGGGTTACCATGGTTACACAACATGGTGGTCTTAACTTCGCTACAGAGCTTTTGTGATTTATTGCATTGAGTGTTGAATTAACATCATCAGATGATCTACATGAACAATTAGCCTGGCTAGCGCCACCACTTCTCAATGAGACGTGGTCTGGGAACCAAACGTTAATTTTCTCGTATTTGAAAAAAATGCCCAGATCCGTTTATTGGGTGCCACGGATGTCTATCAAATGCGTCTGTGCATAGCTCATCATTGTCTTGCTTTCCCCCTTGTTCTGTGATTGGTCCCCTATCTCAGGCGAAAATTTGCTCCATGGTCTCCAGGCTGCCTTAGCAGCGTGAATCAAATCGCGCGCAAGGCAGCATGGGAACACCCAGGCTATATGAACATCTGAATAGCAGGGGGGAAAATACTTCAAAAAAGAACGGGATCTATAAGCCCAGGATTGACGGAACAAGAACAAGAAGAAAACCGGAGCGGTCAACGAAACGAACGTTAACGTTACAAACGTAACACAAACCAAGCTAACCGCTAACTTCAAGAAAACAGTCAAGCAACAAAACAGGACTGATTCCGTGGGATTCATCTACAGCAACAAGATCCCTCTGTCATTTTCAGGCAAGATCCCAATTATCTTTGTGTTTACTTCCCCTGAAATGTTTCCGTGACTTGATTGTGGAGAATGATACAATCACAGACTGACGCTGCTAGCATTATTCAAAATGTTACAAATGTAGCAGCTTTAACGTCCTACCGCTCTCAGCACTTCGGTGCAGGATTATGAAATCTGATATCCCGAAGATCTTTCTAACAAGCAAAGAGAGCATTCAAATTAAAAGAACTGAGAAACAATCCGGAAACGCTTAAAGCTGACTTTGCTATGGTGGGAAATATCAAAACAATCACACACTTTATATTCTTCACCCATAACCCTGCAGCCTGGCACGCAGCTCTCTGCCAGACTTAAAACGGAATAAGCAAAGGTCGGCAAATTACTGTACATGAAGACGATGATTTCATGAGTCCATACATGACAATTAACATCTATCATAATGGTACAGTAATGGTACAAGGCTCAGAGAACAGTTTGGACAATTTTCAGCAGAGCTTCCAAAGTGTGAAAGACCTTGCTAGTGGAAAAATGAAAGAAAACAACTCTGAAACAGATATTCCAAGCAAGACACCACTCAGGCCTACCATTAGATGTACAGCAGAGACTTCCCCCACAGGCGGTGATAACATCTTACCAAGAACGCTGAATAAAATCAACAACATTAAAGAAAACATCCACACTCTCGAAAGAGAATTTGTTGAACTCAAAGAGATGATCAAAAGACCAATCTTCAAAGACATGTTTCTGTTCAACAAAAGCAGTTGCAATCCGTTCAGCCAGGTGATGAACTGTGGACTATGGTGAGACAGCAGCGGGACGAGATTAAAGAGCTACATGGTGCCCTCAGAGAGCTAGAAGAGGACAACAAATGTCTACGGGTGGAACTGCGCAAGAGGAAAGAGCTCCAACACATCAAACATCATGGTCACTGTATATCGAGAATGGAATGAGATGAAACAAACTTTGCCAAAACACCAGGCCTGTGTAAATCCATCCACACCATCCACCGAGACACCAACACCAACAGAAGAGAAGGTAACCCAGAAGATGGATTCTTGCATTTCCCAAAAGACTTTCCAAAATGGTAACATCCTGCCCCATGACAACATTAATTCTAAAGACATTTTGCTTCTATGTGACTCAAATGGGAGATATATAAGAAAGACTGGCTGGGCCACTTCCGAGAGACTACACCTAGGGATGACCGGAGTGGCCCAGCCAGTCTTTCTGACTCTTTAGTCCTGAACTGTGAGCACCGATAATGCTTGAGCGCAAGTGACACCTGTCTTACTGGGAAATATATAAATATGAGGCGACTTTTCCCATCATCGAAAGCCAAACACAACCTCAGCTTTGGAAAATATTCAGAAAATTAAATCAAATAGCCTGAAACATCCACACTGGTACAAATGATCTCTCGACATCTAAAAACCATAGCGTGGTTAAAAGAATTACAGAGGTGGTCACACAGGCTAGAAAAAAATTCCCTGAAACTCAAATTTCATTGTCTACCATTCTGCCCAGATCTGACACTCCCCAGCACATCATTGAAGAAACAAATAAAGGACTGTACAATGCCTGCAGGAACATCCAAAACATTGATATCATCCTACATGAAGACATCTCTCCAAAACATCTATTTGACACAGTCCACCTAAACAAAAAAGGAATAAGCTTGCTGGCAAGAGAAATAAAAGACAGTGTTTTAAGAAGAAAGCGGACTCCCATCCACAAAGAAAGAAGTTACAATCCTCCACGCACACCAAGAACATCTAGGCTTGATGCTTCTCGCACAACCTACACAAAATACAAGACCCAGGGTTACAACAGCAATATATCCCCAGAACTACAACAAACACAGGGACACACAACCCACCTACTCCCCAAATCCACCCAGGTCAGGTGCCCCTCACTTTGATTCCCGATGGTATAGGCCTACTGGTTCCAGACAGACAACAGGTGTGTCTACGCCAAATCAAAGTAATATCAACCCAAGTTACGCATCAGTACTAGCTAAACCTGTGACACAGAATCTAAATGACCAACAACAACAAATTAGAGAGTTTGTCACACTGTTGTGCAACAAATTATTATGTTAACAGACAGTGATTGATAGTTCTAGGAATTACATGTACGTTGATAGATATGTCTGATATATATGTTAGTACTTATTTGTGTCTGTGTTTATTTGTTTTGTTTTATATGCCTACTTGTGTACTTGTACAACTCTTACAGTCCTACACCTAAAATGGTCAGATACTCAATTAGATCCTCAAATTCCTGAGCCAAACCTAATACCCCTACCTAGAACTATCTTTTGGACAGAAGGAAAAATAGCACTATATGAAACAGTCATGCAAGATCATGACAATGAATGTAGGATTGAAAATTTAATATTGTCCCAATATGAACATAATGAAACTAGTGTGAACATGGCCTGTGATCATTTAAACAATATATTTATCAAATTGGCAAATCTAATTTAAAACAAACAAATAAAATGAAGAGAAAGAAAGTAAAAAGTAAAGAAGAATGGTTAGATAGGGAATGTGATCTATCTAGGAAAAAGTTAAGACAGCTATCCAATCATAAACACCGAAACCCAAATGATATAGAAGGTAGAGAAAACTATCATCTTAAACTAAAACATTATAAACAATTATTACAAAACAAAAAGTTTGAGTATATGAACAGAGAACTAAGCAAACTTGAACAATCAATAAACCAAAACACCTTTTGGTCAAATTGGAAAAAAAAATAACAAAAACAGATAAATTTGAAACACCAATCAAAAATGATAATATATGGCTGTCTTACTTAAAAAATGTTCACCAGAACCCAGAAAGTCGAGAACTCATACCTGAACAACAAGTAATAATATCCAAACAAGTATCCTTAGAAAAAAACATTAAAGAATACCAAAATCCCCTGGACTTCCCCATTACAATCACAGAAATAAAAAAACAAATTAAAAAACTGAAATCTGGCAAAGCTTGTGGGATTGATCGTATCTCCACAGAGATGCTGAAATTCAGCAATTTACAGATGCAAGAGGCCATAAAAAAACTTTTTTAATTTGACACTACAAAGCGGATTCTTCCCTACCACTTGGAACATAGGCCTTGTCACCCCTATTTTTAAATCAGGCGACAAATATGACCCAAATAATTACAGAGGCATTTGCATCACAAGCAACTTGTGGAAATTATTTTGCGGTATCATCAACAGCCGCATAATAAAATTTCTAGACAATCAAAACATTCTCAGCAAAAGTCAAATTGGTTTCCTGCCTAAATATTGAACATACGACCACCTCTACACACTCCAGACACTAATAAATAAACACATACATCATTCCAAAAATGCATGCTTCGTAGATTTTCAAAAAGCATTTGATCATATCTGGCATATAGGTTTGGTCTTGAAACTTTTAGAAATTGGAATTGGAGGCAAAACTTATGATTTAATAAAATCAATGTACGAAAATAGCAAGAATAGCATTAAATTAGGAAATAAGCGAACATAATTTTTTAAACAAAGCCAAGGAGTTAGGCAGGGCTGCAGCCTAAGCCCCACTTTATTTAACATCTACATTAATGAACTAGCCACAATGCTAGAATTCAACAGCACCTGGTCTAAATGTATACAACAAAGATGTAAAATTCCTTATGTTTGCAGATGATCTAGTCTTACTCTCACCTACAGAAGAAAGTTTAAGACAGAATCTATCCATTTTAAACCAATTTTGCCAGATCTGGTCCTTAAAAGTAAATTTAGGTAAGACAAAAATAATGATATTCCAAAACAAAGCACGATCAACCAAAAGTAAATTTCAATTCAAATTAGGCCCTGATATCCTAGAACATACAACTAACTATACTAGGACTAACTATAAACGCCTCAGGCAATTTCAGCACAGGCATAAAAATGCTCAGAGACAAAGCTCGAAGAGCATTCTATGCAATATATAAAACTTTAAAGAAATTCCAACCCCCCCCCCCCCCCATCAAAATTTGGCTAAAAATAATTGACTCCGTCATTACACCAATCCTCTTGTATGGCTCAGAAATTTGGGGTCCAGCTTTACTGCGATCAAAAAAATCTTATTATAGGATAAATCTGTAATAGAAATCTTACACATGGAGCTGTGCAAAATCCTCCTACATGTACATAGAAGTACACCCAACCTTGCCTGCAGGGCTGAATTAGGTTGTTTTCCTATGCCCCTGGCCATCACAAAAAGATCCATAAAATTCTGGATGCACTTAAAAGGTTCAGACCCTCAAAATCTAAACCATAAAGCGCTACTTGAAAATTCAACAGAACCAGATAAAGACAACCTCTTAAATTTGATTATAAATGACAATGACATTAGTGATACAAAACCAATACTACTAAAAGAAATCCACAATAACAACAAAAATGCCTACATTTCCTAAAGGTTAGAAAACGCCCAACATAATAAAAAAATGAATTGTCACCTTAGATTAAACCGAAAATACGAACTAGCAAATTATCTGATTAAATTAAAACAATCACAAAGTCGTTACCTAACAAAATACAGATTGGGCGACCATAAATTGCAAATTGAAACTGGACGGCATAAAAGATCCTGGCAAGAGAGACACCAAAGAATTTGCTCCCACTGTGACCGAATGGAGATTGAAGATGAAAAACACTTCCTTCTGAGGTGCACCAAATATACTCTACTGAGAAATTATTTTTACCCTAAATTTCTAGAAAAAAACCCACAATTTAAAGGTGTAGACGACAATTCAAAAATGAAAACCCTCCTAGGTGAAGATGAACAATCCCTACAACTCTCCGCACAGTTTGTGTTTAAGTGCCACAAACTTAGAGAAAACACATAATGGACAAAGACCAGAAATCTAAACATAGTCTCAATTTTTTCTTTTTTTTATTTCTTATTTCTTATTCTTCATTCATCATTAATTATTATTTTTTTTATTAAATTAATATTTTGTTATTATAATATATTTATTACTGTTATTTAATCAACATTGTTTTGTTTATCTTATATATTTATGTACTGAATTTGTATACTTTGACAACACAAGCACTCTTGTCATGTCAATAAAGCTTATTTGAATTTAATTGAAATTGAGAGAGAGAGAGAGACAGGGAGAGAGAGAGAGAGAGAGAGAGAGAGAGAGAGAGAGAGAGAGAGAGAGAGTACAAAGAAGTAGAAGTAGAGAGAGAAGTCGGGATGATAAGGAGTCAAGAAACAGAGAAAATACAAAACTAGGTATCACATATACTGTACACACTGTATGTGTATGAGAAAAGCCAAACTGTTGATAACTGTACTATTGTGTCTTACAGTGGCTTGAGATCGTGCTCTGGGTTTTACACTGATACACTTTATCTGCACTGATTTGAGCCGGCAAATATGGCAGCTCTGCAGCGAATCTGTTGTCCATACAGAGATAAGTCACTCCACAGGTATTAAGACTGAGCTTCATCTTTAACTCAGAAATTGCATTCATACTCAGTATAACAGTAGCCCTAGGGCTTATGGAAATGTGAATGCTATGTCTGCCAAAAAAAACAGAAGTGTGAAACTCACTGTGGGAGTATGTGCTGTCCTGCGTGCGCGTGCGTGTGTGTGTGTGTATGTGTGTGTGTGTGTGTGTGTGTGTGTGTGTGTGTGTGTGTGTGTGTGTGTGTGTGTGTGAGAGAGAGACTGTGTGTGTGTGTGTGTGTGTGAGTGAGTGTGTATGTGCTTGTGTGTGTGTATGTGAGTATGTGAGTGAGTGTGTGTGTGTGAGTGTGTATGTACTTGTCTGTGTGTGTGTGTTTGTGTGTGTGTGTGAGAGAGAGAGAGAGAGAGAGAGAGAGAGAGAGAGAGAGAGAGAGAGAGAGAGAGAGAGAGAGAGAGTGTGTGTGTGTGTGTGTGTGTGAGTGTGTATGTACTTCTCTGTGTGAGTGTGAGCCTGTGTGTGTGTGTGTGTGTGTGTGTGTGTGTGCGCATGTGCATGTGCACGTGTGAGCATGTGTGAGCGTGTGTGTAAACTCACAGCCTTCATGTCTAGGACGGGGGGGCTCGACGAATCGCGAGCCAAGGTTGTTGATGATGAAGGAGGTGACACAGAAGGAGACGCGGTCCTGCCGCAGGGAACGGACAATCAACATCCTCTGCAGCTCATTACAGCTGTTCTCCCACTCACCTACACACCGGGGGAGAGAGAGAGAGAGAGGGAGAGAGAGAGAGAGAGGGAGGGAGGGAGGGAGGGAGAGAGAGAGAGAGAGAGGGAGAGAGGGAGAAACCGAGTGATAAGACAAGAATACAGAGACATGGAGTGGAAAAAAAAAGAAAATATATAACCAGAAAGTTTTCAATAGAAAGATCAAAACGGGATAGAGACAAAGTGCCAGAGGACAGTAAGAAGAGAGAGAGAGAGAGAGAGAGAGAGAGAGAGAGAGAGAGAGAGAGAGAGAGAGAGAGAGAGAGAGAGAGAGAGAGAGAGAGAGAGAGAGACACTCCACAGACACACACTCCACAGACGCCTCTCTGCAACTTTGAGCCAAAAGCTTAATGAATCCTAACGAGTAAAATTAGGTTCCACAAACACGGGTTCTTGCGGAGGGTGGCTGACAAACGATCAGAGCTTACTTCTGCCCTGATCGCATTAATATGGAGCTGAACTTTGGCTAATAGCATTAGCATAATAAAATAAGAAGCGCAGCATGCATGGCTCGATCAGTCTGGCCTGCTCGAACCTGTTAGCTGATAGCGGAGTGGCTCTCGCAGGGGCCGATTCTTATTCAGCGCCGCGAAAGACCCACCGAGCCACCCGCACAGAGACAATGCACAAATTAACTCAAGACAAAAACACAGCACAGCCCCAAATTTAATCCATATTTTTTGGCCTTGTTACAGCTTGAAGGACGTTTGGGAGTTGGATGAGGAGGAGGAAAACTTCAGACTTTGTAGATTAAGTCATGGACCGGAACACACACATACACACATACACACACACACACACACGCACTCACACTGCATTTGCCTCCCTGATTTATGCATGTTGTCGCCTTGGCCTCTATAAAAAGACTACTGATGCCATATCTTCCCAGCCAAAGCTTCATACTCAGGACGTCTCCATCAGGTAAATACCACCCACATGCGTACACACTCAGCTTCATTACTTCTCTCCCCCCTTTACCCTGTATATGGTATCTGCAATGTACACATCTCTCTCTCCTTATATATCTCTCCCTCTCTCCCTTCATATCTCTCTCTCTCTATCTATTGCTACAAAACTCCTTCTTCCTCTATATCTCCCCTTCTTTATAATGTAACTCTTCTTCAGCTAAAGTACACATCTCCAGGGGCGTTGGAAGTTATGTTTTGAGAGGGGTGCGGATCATGTCAGTGGGGGTCTGGAGGTTCGTTCCCTGGAGAATTTTTGAAATTCTGAATGCTAAAACACCATTTTAACACAGTGTTCTAACACAGTTTAACACAGTGTTTCACAGTCTTCTGTCTGACTCACGTGACGTGAACATTGGCCACCTGCAATAGGGTATCACTTCACTGCTTGACACTACCCCACATGGAGAAATGTTGCTCGTTAACAACGGAGGGAACCTTTCAGAAATTATGTTTTGTGCGAATGGGTTAGCTAAACCATAACTTTTGATGAACAGAAATGCAGATCATCCCCCTAATCCATTTGTTTGCGCAACAGCCCATGTTCTTATTCCAGCAAGAGTGAAATAAATGTTTTAAAAGGGTCCTCACCTATTTGCTACGATATTTACCTCTGTTGCAACAAGTTCCATCTCTCTCTCTCTCTCTCTCTCTCTCTCCATCTCTCTCTCTCTCTCACCTGGCAGGGGTGCGTTCTCGGGCTCGGCACTGGTGAACCACAGGTTCCAGTCTCGGGGGTACTGCTCAAAGGAGGCCATGAGGTCGTGGAAGTTGGTCAGTTTGTCCAGCTCCGTCACGTTGTCCCAGTTGGAGTCGGACAGCCAGCTGGTGCACGGGTTGTCCATCTGGCCCTCCTTATCCAGCACCTGAGAGCACGGGAGAGACAGACCACAGGGAGGGAGGAGTGTGGAGAGATGGAGGGATAGGGAGAGAAAGAGAGAGAGAGAGAGAGAGAGATGGACAGAGAAAGAGAAAGAGAGAGAAAAGGGGAATTAGATGAATGGGGAGAATGAACAAAAGAGTGTGTAGAGATAGAGGTCAGGACAAAAACACAGTGGGGGGATAATAGGTAGGAGAGAGAAACAGAGAGAGACAGAAAGAGAGAGAGAGATAAGAAGACAAATTGTTACAAATTTAAATAGTCTTGGTCACTGAGAAGAATGATGAATGTGTACACAGCTGAGAGCACACACCTCTTGACCATCGTGAGCTTTTACCTTCACAACAGATAAGCACCAGCAAGCAAACACACACACACACACACACACACACACACACACACACACACACACACACACATGCACATGCCCCCACACACACACACACACACATGCACACACACACACACACACACACCGCAATGCCCTTTTGCTCACCAGGCCTCCACGTAGGAAGAAACTGTATTCGTCCATGTTGAGTTTACCGGCAACTTCCAGGATCTTGGCGCACATGTGGAAGCTGAAGAGCAGCTTGTGGACCTCAAACAGCCCTCGGCAGGTGTACCTGTTCACAAAATGTGAAAATGATATGTGAAACATTATGAATGTGACAGTCACACGTACAGCCATATGATGTGAGAAAGATATTTGAAGCGTTAATATAATAATAATAATAATAATAATAATAATAATAATAATAATTCATTTCATTTGTATAGCGCTTTTCAAAGACCCGAAGTCGCTTACAGAATGGGGGAAACAAAGAAACAAAGAAGGACAACAGTACCACATACATACAAACATACAAACATACAAATATACATACATGCATACAGATACATATAGATACATACAGATACATATAGATACATACAGATACATACAGACACAAGAGCAGCAGTGAATTGAGGAATAAAAAGTAAATCATAATGGTGCAAACATCGAAGACAAGAGCAAAAGTGGAATGAGGAATGAGTAATAATGGTGCAGACATCCAAGACAAGACAGGAGCAATAACAGTCACAATAGGGGTCGAGTTGCGGGGGAGGGGGGTGACGGGGTATGAGTAGGGGAGAGGGCAAGGGTGGGGATGGTTATGGTTGTGGGTAGAGGAGGTCTTAGGCTTGAGAGGTATGTTTTTAAACGGGATATGAATGTGGAAGGTGAGGGGGAGTCACAGTCACAGACAGGTTGGGGGAGTGAGTTCCAGAGTAGGAGTGCTGCTGAGGAGAAGGTTCTGTCACTGAAGGTTTTGAGAATTGATGCTTTAGTGATCAGGGTGAGGGGATGACAGGGGGGCGGAAAGTAGTCCAGATCAAGGGGATTGCTGAGCCGTGGGGGAGGTGTGGATTGTGAGTGGGGCCAGGACCTCGGTGGATGTAACGTGGATGACGAAGGATCCCGGCTTGGCTTGCAGCAGTGGCAGCTGCAGCGTGGAGACTGTGATTTTTGTTGTTCAGGCAGTGGAGGTCAGCGGCGGAGAGGAGAGGAGAGGGTGAGGAGTTGGTGGAGTAGGGAGAAGGGTTGAAAGAGACTGTAGTAGCAGAACTGATAATCCAAGGTGGAGCTGAGTTGTGGTAGACGAGAGAAGACCAGGTAGGATATTGATGGTGGCTAGTAGCTGGTTAGGCAGGCAGTGAGTTTTTCTGGGGCTGCCGTGGACCAGGGGTTGCAGTTGGTGGAGCGGGTGATGTTGGTTGCCCCAGACCAAACACGCGCGGCGGACAAGTCCCACTGTCCCACCATTTCAGACAGCTGTTGGCGACGGTCACAGTTGCTAGCGAGGCCCTCGGCTAGGCGTCGGAAGACGAGTTTGGAGGGAATGAGGACTCCCCCCGCGAACGACACGCATACGTCGGTCAAAACAGCTGGGCTAATGTTTTTAGCAAGGCACGGTAGGCACACTAGACACGCTAGGCAGACGACAGGCTAGGACAGAGTGGGACTAATGCAGGGCACGCAGCCAGTCAGTCGTGGGTTGGCACAATCACCATCACAAAACACACAAGCGTACTCACCCAGGTCCACGGCAAGCAACCCACACACTCAGAGCCGGGAGACGGAAAGATCCAGAAAGTGGAGAGTTAACCTGCTGTTAGCTAGTTGGCTAACGTGGCTGATAGTCCAGGAAGGGG
>NC_055974.1:24724293-24729293 GCF_018492685.1 Alosa sapidissima
CTGGTAAGGAAAGCTGGCTCTGTTGTAGGAGCTGAACTGGAGCGGATCACTTCAATCCACAGCACTATTGCAAAGCAGAAGCACATGATCTATCTATCTATCTATCTATCTATCTATCTATCTATCAAGCTCAGTCCAGATCTGTTTGCCAAACATCAATCAGAGTCAACAAAATAATGAATCAAGCAAAAGAAGAATATTTACAGTAAAGCACTGGACAAACCAAATCGCCAACCAAAGTAGAATAAATTCATCTGATCCTAAAAAAAAATATGAATTGGCAGAGTATCTCATCTCTGTCAGAGATACAAAGCAGAGGCAAATCCTGACCAAATACAGACTCAGTGACCACAATCTAGCAATAGAAACAGGCAGAAACAGGAAAATCTGGCTGCCAAGAGAACAAAGAATATGTGGTCACTGCCAGGCAGAGATGGTTGAGACAGAGGAGCACTTTCTCACTGTGAAAAGTATGAAAATGTAAGACAGACATTCTTCCCCAAATTCCAAATTCAAGATTGTGACAACAATGAAAAAATGGCCGTACTTCTTGGTGAAGGACTCTCTGCTGCCTTAGCAGCACAATTTATCTTGAAATGTGAGGATCTGAGGGACTCAGTCTAAAATAAATTTGTGTCTGTGATACACACATATTCATGCACCCACGCGCGCACACACACACACACACACACACACACACATGCACACACACACACCATCCTATTATTACTGTTGTTCTTTACTACTGTTAACAATAACAATAAGTACAACAAGTAACAATAGCTTTGGCCACACTGTTTCCATACAGTTATGCTAATAAAGCAACTTTGAATTTGAATTTGAGAGAGAGAGAGCGAGAGAGAAAAGAGAAATGAACATTCATATGACATTCTCTTTACATTTGGCCAAACACCATTTGGACTGAATGACACCATTTGTTCTCTCCCCTTATCTCTCTCTATTCACCTTATTCCGCGCGCAAACATGGGGGCGCTAGCTTTGCCCACATTGTCTCCGAACTTCCGATTGAGCAGTACATCCATTGCGATACATTGAGATAGCAGAGTTCTATCGAGATTACTGGCATCATATATTATGGGTCATCCTAAAGTTAGGAACGTTTATTTAGGATTTTGGTGACTTAAGACATTTCTGTTATACAGCTTTCCTATCTGAAGTTAGGAAAAAACTGACTTTGGAGCGGCTGTTCTGTAAGTTAGCCTCTCTATCCTCTTCTGCCGTGTTATCCCAATGAAGCTAACTAGACGTAGCTAGCCGACCGGATGTTTAAAGACAACGTGGAATTTAAAAATATGGGCGGGGCTGAATAAGGTGAATATCTCTTTCAAAATTCAAATTCAAAGGTGCTTTATTAGCATGAGTGTTTGAGTACAGTGTTGACAAAGCTAGTGCTACACATGACACTGTAGTATCACAAAAGAAAGAGTACAGAAATACATCAATGTGGGTATAAACATGTGAAAACACACTAAACTGTATGTGAAAATAATAGTAGGATGATAGGTAGGAATGTGTGTGTGTGTGTGTGTGAGTGTGTGTGTGTGTGTGTGTGTGTGTGTGTGTGTGTGTGTGAGTGAGTGAGTGGAGTGAGAGAGTGTAAGGAGAAACACGAGCATGCAGATGCTTGTGCGTGAGTATGTGTGTGTGTGTACGTGTGTGTGCGTGCATCGATAGGCAGTGGTGTGTGTGAGTGTGTGCACATGAATGCATGTGTGTATTAGCGTCTCTTTTGTGAAAAAATCCAGTTTGATTTTTGAGACACAGGAGTGCAACATTCTCGAAAAACAATAAGCAGAGTGGATTGCCATAGCATCAATGAAAAACATTACTGCAGGCTTCAACATGGCTGTGTTTACAATTAGAAATGTCAAACAAATTTGTGTGTGTGTGTGTGTGTGTGTGTGTGTGTGTGTGTGTGTGTGTGTGTGTGTGTGTGTGTGTGTGTGTGTGTGTGTGTGTGTGTGTGAGGTGACAATGAAAGGGTTGTGTGCTTGTCTTGATTCTTTAGATTGCCCTAATCTCTGATAATGCCTCTCCGCTCCGTCCTTTAGCTCCCGTCTGTGTGCTTTAGATATCTGCTCTCCTCAGACGCATTACGGAGAAGGAAAACGCATTAGGACAAGGAGGACAGGCGAGAGGGATGGAACACAAAAATAATAATGGAGAGAGAGAGAGAGAGAGAGAGAGAGAGAGAGAGAGAGAGAGAGAGAGAGAGAGAGAGAGAGAGAGAGATAGAGAGAGATGGAGACAGACAGAAAAGAAGGTGGCGGAAACTCACTCTTTTGCCCTCCATGTTTTTAATCCACTTTAGGGCCTGTCCTTGCGGATCCACCATTAGGGGCCATCTTGAAAGAGAGGGATGGGGAGGGAGGGGGGAAAGAGTACAAATGCGGGCCAATTACTTGGGCTGCATGACATGTTGTTTATTATATCCATAAAGCCCTGCTCCCTTCATTATCTGCCAGTCACATAATCTGCAGAAGACGCTCTTGAAAGCCATTAAGGAAATGTCTGACCACACAGATGTGTTCGTGTAAATGTGTGTGTGTGTGTGTGTGTGTGTGTGTGTGTGTGTGTGTGTGTGTGTGTGGGATGGGTATACCTATGAGTGTTCACCTAACCCTGGGCATTTGACTGGGTATGTGTATTTGTATGTGTGTGTGTGTGTGTGTGTGTGTGTGTGTGTGTGTGTGTGTAAATAAATGAGACTATAGTGTGAGTGTGTCTGATCATGTATGGCATTTCTTTTGAGGGTGTGTGTTGTATGTCAACACAACAGACGTCACTGTGGACGAGTCATAAGAGTGGAGCAAGCAGTGCCAATGCTGGTGCTGGTGCTGATGCTGACAGACCGGTTGCCGCGGGTGACGATGACTCCGTTCTCCGTGGAGAAGGCATCTGACGGGAGGCCCTGGATGTTCCACTCGCGTACCGCCGTGGGCTTGGAGAGGAACACGGCAAAGATGAAGCCTGGGGAACACGGAACCTTCAGCACACTTATCTGAAGGACAGAGGGACAGAGAGAGAGAGAGAGAGAGAGAGAGAGAGAGAGAGAGAGAAGGAGAGGTCATGGTAAGGGTGTATAAAGAGAAAAAAGCTTGATATCATTAAATCATTCACCTTAATACTGTATATCATTGTACAACTTGGTAAGTGTGTGGAAAAATCAGTAATGAAACAGTAATGAAAGAGATTGAGTGACTAAAGGCTGTTTTATGCTTCTGCGTCGAATCAACGGCGTAGCCCCACATAGCCCTCTGTGTTGCCGTGTACTCTCACCGAGACCTACGCCACCGCATTTTACATCTAAGCAAGACAAGGCCAAATAGACAATATTAATAGTTTAGCATGGCAGTCTATGGAGTTGGCCATTCTGACTACCATTTCAGTGGTGAGCGACGCGAACACGTGAGACGCAGAACTTCGAAAGGTTCACGCCGGCGTCGAGGCAATGGCATACTGTATTCACCGCGTAGAGTCGACTCAGAAGCATAAAACAGCCTTAAGAGTGAAAGAGGTAGAATAGAGAGAAGAGTGAGAGAGAGAGAGAGAGAGAGAGAGAGAGAGAGAGAGAGAGAGAGAGAGAGAGAGAGAGAGAGAGAGAGAGAGAGAGATTGAAAGAGAGACTTGGGGTTGGTGCTAGAGCGAGATCTTAGGTCAGATTTAACACATCTCTCCTTGATGTCTTCACAGCAACACGTATTTCAATGCTACCGTGGCCTCCAAATGGTAATGATGTGCTGGCCTATTTCCAGCGCAGTGCGCTAGCTGGCAGCGCCGAGTGAATCACTCCTTCTCTACTCACCTAGACAAGCGGAGCGCCTTCATCAGGGTAATTACAGACTGCAGGCCGCCTGGCCTGCGATGAGGCATCGCTCACAATGTAAAGCCAATTACAGCCCCAGTGAAACAAAAGAACAGACTTGACATTTAGCAGAGTGTTTAAAAAGACGAGGGAATAAAAGGTGACTAAGCTGTGCGTCTGTGTATCCATCTTGACAACTGTAGTCATGCAAGTGTTCGGAGAGGGATGGAGGGATAGAGAGATGGAGGAATAGATGGAGAGAGGGAAGAAAGACAAGGAAAGTGGGTGGGCTGTTGCTGGTGGTGACTCGTGACTGACTGTCTTCATCCAGATGCTGGCGACGAGCTCGTCTCTGTAGCTGGAGAGGAAGGGCCCCAAGTAGGACAGGAAGGCTGCGGCCAGGAGACAGTCTCCAACCAGGTAGCCCATGTTAGACTCCAGACCCTACACATACACACAGAAACACACACACACACACACACAGAGAAATACAGATACACACACGCACACATAGAAAAAATAAATAAATAAATAAAATAACATAATTAACCTACTAGTGGTGGAGATGTTGAGTGTGAATGTCTGACTTCCTAGCAACAGTCCTCTCTTTACTGGTCTAATCAGCCAGTACATTACGTTTAAGATTCTCATTATTGGCTTTTATGTGAATGAGGTGGTCAGGCCTGATGAACTGAATGGCTCCTTAAATCACTTCTCCCGGGCGCCTATCAAAACCTTCATACTTTTTCAACTCGGCAGCGGTTGCCATAGAGATCTCCTAGGAGACTGATAAACTCTGACATTACTGATGCGAGCAGCCACAGACATAAGAATACCTGCTTCAGTGTGAGTGTGTGTGTATGTGCTTGTGCGTGGTGTGTATGTGTGTGTGTACGTATGATGTATGTATGATGTCTTCTTGGGTATGTGTGTGTGTGTGTGTGTGTGCATGAGTGATTAGTACACTCCAGGAAGTCTAATTAAAGGAGAAATCTTTACACAGTTTTTACATAGATCTCCATTTATCAAGGTCACGAGTGCTGTCAGTACGGAAAATCCTGGTGCCCCCTCAAACATGCTCACAAGCTGGTGTGTGCAAATGTCTTGAATTTCCCCTTGGGGATCAATAAAGTATCTATCTATCTATCTATCTATCTATCTATCTAAAAACCCT
>NC_055974.1:24741793-24744293 GCF_018492685.1 Alosa sapidissima
AACAGGCCGATGATGCCGCCGCTTTGGGCCGTGATGGGAGATCGTTTCACAGTGGGTGATTTTCTGTGCCGCCGCTATCTTGTTATGTGTGCCCACTCGTGGCGTCCGCTCACCTGTGCCCAACCACACCATGCCACGCCCCTGCCAGCCCCTCTCTAACTCCGCGTACCCCGCGGGCACACAGTCGGTAGGGTGGCGAGGAGGAAGTGTTGTGCTTTGCCCTGAATACCCAGCTCCAGCCGGGGCCGGTGGATGGTGGGGGCTTGACTGCCCACAGCTACGCCTCGGTATGAACAGCAAGGGTGAATCAGAGCGGAATGCGGCCGGTCGGTTTTAATTAGAGGGGGATGCCCTGGGGTTCTGGAAAAATCCTACGCCGGACGCTAGACAACCTGAGCGCCGGGGGCAGGATCAGCAAGAGATGTAAATTAATGACGAGTATCTGTGGCTCTGTGTGTGTGTGTGTGTGTGTGTGTGTGTGTGTGTGTGTGTGTGTGTGTGTGTGTGTGTGTGTGTGTGGCTCTGTGTGTGTGTGTGTGTGTGTGTGTGTGTGTGTGTGTGTGTGTGTGTCTGTGTGTGTGTGTGTGTGTGTGTGTGTCTGTGTGTGTGTGTGTGTGTGTGTGTGTATGTGTTAGGAGCAGCAGATGAACACACTCAAGCTCAAGTGCTCAAACTGCATAGTGATACACAGGGATCATTACTGTGTGTGTGTGTGTGTGTGTGTGTGTGTGCCTTATAATTCAGAGTGCCTAATATTACAAATGAATCATAAAAGCATGTGTGTGCATTTGTGTGTAGATACCTAACATTACAGTGTCTGTGTGTGTGTGTGTGTGTGTGTGTGTGTGTGTGTGTGTGTGTGTGTGTGTGGTGTGTGTGTGTGTGTGTGTGTGTGTGTTGCTACCTGAATGGGTCTCCCACAGGGCTCATACACAGCACTATGTGCAGGTTGTTCCTGACGCGCTCGATGAGGTAGTTGAACATGGAGTCGGGCGTCTCCAGGATGTTCTCCTTACGGGCCGAATCTGACAGTGCACTCTGGACCTGAGGCCAGGAGGAGAGGTCAGTCACCACACAATATACACAGGTACACAAACAGGTACAGATGCACTCTCTCTCTCTCTCTCTCACACACACACACACACACACAAGCAGAAAGACAGGACAAAAAAGACATATAGACATATAGACAGACAGATGCACTCTCACACACACACACACACACACACACACACACACACACACACACACACACACACACACACACACATAGAAAGACAGGAAAAAACAGACATTCAGACAGACAGATGCACTCACACACATACTGCACACACACACACACACACACACACACACACACACACACACACACACACACACACACACACACACACACACACACACACAAACAAACAGATATATAGACAGACAGATGTACTCACACACACACGCAGAAATATATGACAAAACAGACATTCAGATATACAGACAGAGGGACTTGCACACCTCGTCAAACTCATCCGCCTTGTACAGGTTTGGCACCTCCCCGGAGCTGAGGATGTTGTTGATGTCCTCCAGGAAGGACTCGTCCACAATCTGCGTGTCGTTGAACAGGAACACTGTGGGCTTGTTGTCCACTCCTGTCATGCGGTACAGCTTCTTGATGTCTGTGGAAACAACACAAGGAAGGAAGTCACCCAAAAGGTGGCAATGCAACACAGTTTACCAGCAAAACAAACTCTACCGCGTGCCCTGGTCTCTAATGGTGAACACAGGCTGTTTGATCAGGCACAATTAGCACACAATAATCATCTACGAGAGAATGTACACAGAACGTATAGGCAAGTGGCAAAAGTTCATTAACACACACAGTACATTTATAGGACATTACGTTTACATTAGTATGAGTATTCCCTGGAGAGAACTGTTTGGCAGCAGGTGTACTGGTTTAGTTCCTGTAGTAAACTGGTTTAGTTCTTGTGGTTGACTGGTTTAGTTCCTGTGGTTCCTGCATGATGTGTGGGTGGAAGGGTGGAGTACCTTCTCTGAACTCCTGCTTGCGGTACAGCTTCGTGACCTCCACCTGAAAGACCAGATACTCGCAGATGTAGGCGGCCAGGTGGGAGAGGCTCTGGCGGCCGGACCCTCCGATGCCCACCAGCAGCATGTTGCCCCGCGGCTGGCTGATCACGCGCACCACACGCGTCACTGTCCAGGAAACACACACACACACACTTCACATATACGCACACAAGACATATACTCAAGCTTCACACACACACACACACACACACACACACACACACACACTTCACATATACACACACAAGGCACATTTGCACAAGCTACACATACACATATTGTATCACACATACACAGACACACACATAAACACGCACACACAGACACACTATACACACACACATATGCATATCACATATATACGTATAAAACAATTACACACACAAACATATCTAAACGTATAAAGATACCACTGTAC
>NC_055974.1:24749293-24759293 GCF_018492685.1 Alosa sapidissima
GCACTGGGAGTGGGGAAAACAGTGTAGGGGTGGGCCCTATGTTGGAGGTCATCACCACTCACCGCAGGGAAGGTCATGTTGATGAGGTTAAAGCGGCTCTGCAGTCGCCCCGAGATGTGTGTCCTCCCGCCACCAGGGGGCCCCATCGAGGCCAGCAGGTACATGTCCTACCAGATAACACAAAAACAAGTCAAGGAGAACACAACACAGAGCGAGAGAGTTAGACAAACTGGTACATGTAACAACACATGAGGAAACACAAAACTTCTTGTCCTACAACACACTAGAAAAGACTAAAAGATTAACACAAGAGTGGGAGACTCTTGTGAGGAGAAATCGAACAGAACATCTACATCAGCTCTTCCTCCGCTAAATGAGACCAACAACAACACAAACATTTGTTTCTATTTACCGGCGGCTCGCTCCTACTTGTCAATGCGCACTTGAATTATCAATAAGATGCGCGGAACGATTCATCAAAACACCGCTCGGAAGTTGGTCGAGCCTGTCAGTTATTGGCTCCCCCTAATTTGCTGCGTTCTCTTGGGCACGCCACACTCTACCTACCCCCCCCCCGCCCACTCCACCCCCCCCCCCCCCCCCCCCAGGACACCCCCACGAGGACAAGCCAGTAATAGGATTTCTCCGTACCACTGTCGGATGTAGCAGTCGGTAAACAAGAGATGCCCTATCGCGTACTGGCTGATGCCATTGTGGGGGAAAACGCGTGTAAAGGTCAAGTCGTCGAGCAGATCTGCGTGCCGGGGTGCGTGCCGGGGTGGGCGGGTGGTTAAAGACGGCAGGCCGTCTACCACACCAGGGGAGGGATTATGCCGGGCAGACTAAATGAGGAAATAAAAATGGATTTTTATGTAACACAGACCAAATGGCTACGGCAGGTCTTCATAAATACATGGCATTACAGAACGGAGTTCATTATCATCGGAAGAGATGAACCAAACGGTAGAATGCTTAAGGCAATGTCGATTTTTTTGTTTTGGTCTACTATTTTGGTTTGTTCCATTTTCTGTGCCTGCTTTGGCAAAGTAGGATGTTGTTTTTATTTATATTATTTTTTTGTCTTTTTTTAAAATCAGGGTTTGTCTCTGAAAAACATATGTTTTGGCCCTCTATTTTTGTATTTTTTTTCAGTTTGAAGCCTAAAAGTAGTCAGATCAGATGGGGAAGCACAAACCATCAGGCCATCTGACATTTGAGACTCATGGTGCTTTAAGCACAGAGAAAAAGGCACAATCTGGGAGATCAATGGATTTGAACCGACAATCACACAAAGATGTTTTCAAAGCGTGTGATCCTCAAATCCTCATTACTCTCTGTACCTGAAAATCAAAAGCGTTAAAAAAAAAAAAAAAAACATGAAAAAAAAAACAGTTTCTTACTCATTTATTTATTCTTTAATTATTATCTCTGAATATATTTTTTTTGTGTGAGAGTGATTCTCTAAATGGGAAGACAGGTATGAAATGGCAATGAAATTACCTCTTTCTTTAACAAGTCTAACTGGGTATCTTTATTCTTTATAAAACATAACACAATGTATTTATAGTGTTCAGTATACCCAAAAACACAGACAGACACAAACAAACAGAAAGACAGATTTGTGGGCGGACGAATGGACACACATGATGTATTATGAATTCATTGTGGATTCCAAAAGACATAAAGAGAGAACAACAAAGCCTGAGTTTTCCCTTGATCTCAGAGAGCTTACCAGCTCTCAACTACATAGTGGAACAGCATCCTATTCTCACATATACAGTATGTAGGTGCATTGGTCACATACACAAAACCTTACCCAGTCTTGTTTTTTGGATTTTTGATTTGTTCTTTTGTTTCTTTCACAGTGGGTTAAAGGTGCTCTAAGCGATGCCAAGCGTTTTTTAGGCTAAAACATTTTATGTCACTTACTGCAAACATCACCTAACCATCCGCTAGCTGTCTGTGTCCTAAATACACTGTAAAAAAATGCGATCTCTGTGGACAGCCCATGCTCCAAAAAAGGCAACAAAAACAACCTGGGCAAACCTAGCCCATAAAAACATATCAAACTGTTCCAGCAAATCACAGACGAGATGCGCGTTTAGGGGAGTTCCAATTGCACGGGAGCAGCAACGGAGGGAGGGGGAGGAAGTAGCGAGCTAGCTCTCTGTTTTGTTTGAATGTCAACAGAAGTGACGTTACCAAGCATCGCTTTAAATTCACCTTTAGCACCTTTACATTCACTCTGATACGTTACCTAAATGCTTTATTACGTTCATTTGGCTTAGGTGCTCAACCAAAAGAATACTTTGGTGCCGTGCCTAAGACATTATAATGAAGGGAAAACTTTGCCAGCAATGACCCCCCCCCCCCCTTACCTTGACACACTTCAGGGTCTGCTTCTGGCGGTCGTACCAGAAGCCGTAGTCAATCCAGAGACGCAGCAGCTCCAGAGGCGGCTGGGAACCGAAGTCGTCCACCGCCGGCATGTTCAGGTCATCCAGGAAGGCCAGCATGCGCTTCCCCCCCACCGGCACGTACACCCCCTTAGTGCGCTTCTCCACGCGGCTCTCGATGATGGCCTGCACATTATTAGAGGTGGTCTGGAGAGAGAGAGAGAGAGAGAGAGAGAGAGAGAGAGAGAGAGAGAGAGAGAGAGAGAGAGAGAGAGAGAGAGTGGAGGGCATGAATAATGTTTGCTCAAGTTAATGTTTGCATTTAACCTCCTCTATTCGTATATGTGTGTGTGTGCTATATGAGTGAGTGAGTAAGTATGGCTGTAGGCTTGCCACTGTATGGCCTGTTCAGAGCAAAGTAACATTAATAGAGGTGAGCGAGTGAGGTGAGCGAGTCAGCACTGATGATCCCAGATGATGATGATGATGATGGTGATGATGATGATGATGACGGTAGATGGTGGGGGTAGTTATGGCGGTAGTTATGGCGGTATTGATGGCGCTGATGATGATGACCGTGTTCACGGGCTTCAGGGTTTTTGTTCTCTCTGCAACCGTCCACAGAAGCCGGCATGACTCAGCTAATTGCGGCGCTGGCCCGAGGGTTGATGGGTAATAACCGAAGGGAACGTGAATCCCAAATCCTCCCCCCTGGCGATGATGTGTCAGAGTGCAACAGAACGCTCACAACTGTCGACCCATGTTACACCTCCGCGTCCAGTGTGTGGGGAGGAAATATGAGGCTGCATGAAGAGCTGTGCTGTTGTGACTCCACTGTGGCTCGGATGTCGGTGTCCAAGCAGGAGGAACGATCATCTCCAACACACCACTCGCTATAGGAGAATAACCCCCACCCAACGTGGACCATTTTAAGGGGGAAGATTACAGATGCTAGAGAATGGATACAATTTTTTATGAATTTAAAACGTAAATTATGTTATTTACTAAGATGACATAAAATAATGTGTCTTAAGTGCACTTTATTGACCTAATATTAATATGAAGTTATTAACATGAAGATGGAGTATACTCTAGTTCTTTCATGAGGGAGATGGATGATGGCATCAGAAAACATCATCAGTAACTACATGTCTGCCCCTCTTCGCCCACATTCATATATTCGGCTCTGATTAATCCAAAGCTCTGTAGCAAGGATCACCACATACAACATGCATGACAACACACACAGCACACACACACACACACACATTGTGGGTTTCACAAGATACCCATCATGAAATACCCATCACAGTTCACTGACAACAGATTCGGCATGCAAAATAAAAAATGAATCACATCCAGAGTGAATTACGTGAGAGCACAAAGGGTCTCCCTCTTGAGGCACTCCAAATCACAATGTGTGATGATTTTAGTCGGGAAAGGTCAGCATTGTGTTCGACCACCTTTCAAGGCAACACGCATCAAAAACCCCTCAGATAATAGCAAACAGAGCTCTCATGCTTCCATTTTTTTTATTTATTCATTCATTCACTTATTTATATATTTATCCGAGTCAGCTCACCGTGACAGAATGCAATTCTCTACAGGAGTTACACAATAAATAATCAAGAGCTCTCACCGCCTCCAACAAACACTTGTGTTTGTCAGAAAAAATGAAATAAAATAGCTGCCTTTGACAGTTCCCATTTGCCCGACAGAACAGGATGTGAGTGGCACTGCTGACATGTAAACACTATTAGAGATACTGCCTGCACTGCTAGTCAACTGTGGCGGAGAGAGCTTTTTCAATCTGCGATAAAAAATCACTCTTATCATTCGATATGGCGATGATATAGACTCCCCTCTAATCCTATTTTAAAGGCAGCATACTGTAACCCTTGTGAACCGTCAGTCTGAGCAGTATAGTGCACTACTTCTGCATTCACAGCATAGGCCCGACTTTACGCACTCAGAGAAAAGAGACGGAGACTAACCTTCTAAATCTGTGTGCATTTACTGCAATATTCGAGATGGGCCATATGGCTCTGGTTGAAAGCTGGGCATATGAGGGAGGTCTGCTCCTCTGGGAGTGTGTGCATGCATGCACACATTTTTTCCCCCTGAATATAGGAACATTTAATAAATACCACACTTGGGTGTACTCAGAATGGGTGGTCTTCAGCTGAATATTGGTGCTTAGTGGTTTGGCTGTCCAAGACGCTGTTGTATAGACTAAAAACATTTTTGGTGAAATCCCCAACAGTCACAGGGACCACAAGAGGAACATGACTCCGAAGCAGAAGCAGAAGCAGCAGTAAGTTCCAGAGCAGCATTCAGCCGAGTGTCACCTGACATGACCCTTTACTGGAGTAAGTTCATGTGCTCAACCCAAAATCAATCTCAAAGAGTTCAATTGAAGTACGCATGAGTCACTCAGTTAGGATAGCAACTGAGGCAGCCTTCATGTACAGTATGTGTTCCTGACACACAACCAAAAGCAAATCTGGGGAGTCCGTCTCTATCTTCAATAATCTCTTGGACCCACCTCTTCCAAGATTACCGCACCTCCTAATACTAACAGACCTAGTCTAACTTGCACTTACCATACACTTCCTTTCTACCCACTACTGTCTCTTAACTACTTCTGTTTTTTTCACTTGATTGCTTGTTCTGGTTGTCACTTGAGTAAGACTTCATCCTCTGGCTATCTTGTATTATATATTATTTGTAAAGGTAGTATTTGTTGTACATATTGGGTAACACTTTACTTGACGGGTGAGTTCATAGCACATTCATAGCAGCTGTCACAAACTGCACATAAAGCATTCATGACTGTTTCATGAGACATGACTCAACATTCATACCAAACCTTTCATGAATGTGGAAGACAGAACGACGACAACTTGTCAAAATAAAAGAACAACATTGTATTTGTGTAACCTGAATACCATTCATTTAATCTCTCCAGCCTTTGTAAATATTTCATGAATATCTTATGAAGTCTACATCGAATATCACTTCACTATACAAGTTGTGAAGTATTCATAATCACTGAGTTTAACACTGGAAGGTAAACTAGCTTACATTCAGCTGACCCGTATTTGTGTAACCTGGAACGAACGATTGGACATTCCCAGTAGCAAAAGATGAGAAATCATCTGCAAAGGTTACATCATAAAAGAAATACATTTTTATGAAACAAAAATTATTTGCTTGACCATGTTCTGTCTTTTTGGCACTGGAGTAACCCATTGACTCAGATGTGACGTGATCAGGTAAGAGGTTTGGTCCAAAAACGGAAATGCTGCTTTGCGACTTTGTTTTTTTATTTTGACAAGCTTTCGTCGTTCTGTCTTCCACATTCATGAAAGGTTTGGTATGAATGTTGAGTCATGTCTCATGAAACAGTCATGAATGCCTTATGTGCAGTTTATGACAGCTGCTATGAATGTGTTATGAACTCACCCGTCAAGTAAAGTGTTACCACATATTGCATATTGTATTTGTTGTATATTGCATATTGTATTTGTTGTTGTTGTATATTGCATATTGTATTTGTTGTACATATTGCATATTGTATTTGTTGTATATTGCATATTATAGTATCTGTTGGATAATGCATATAATATTTGTTGTATATTGCATATTGTATTTGTTGTATATTGCATATTGTATTTGTTGTACATATTGCATATTGTATTTGTTGTATATTGCATATTGTATTTGTTGTATATTGCATATTATAGTATCTGTTGGATAATGCATATAGTATTTGTTGTATATATATATAGTATTTGTTGTATATATAGTATGTGTTGTATATTGCATATTATAGTATATGTTGTATATTGCATATAATATTTGTTGTATATTGCATATTATAGTATCTGTTAGATAATGCATATAGTATTTGTTATATTGCATATAGTATTTGTTGTTTATTATAGTATTTGTTGCACATGGTATATACTCAACCTGCAATCAACTCGATCTCAACCAGCAGATCTCAACCGGCAACCAGCATGCAAGCAGATCTCAACTGGCAACCAGCAGCACGCAGCAGCCTCAAGCCTATCTACCTCCGCCATGCCTAATGGCAGAGCGTTATTACACAAATCTTTAAACTACATTTTAAAATAAATAATAACGCTAATTATTATTTTGCACTAAATCATATTATTTTACATTATCCGGCTCAAGATATATACAGACACATCAGATATCCCTTGTCCAATCGCTTGTCTGTGCTCGCTTGTGAATTGATTAGGCTGTGCTCTGACACGAGTGCTACCTATGCATCAACATTACTGGTCCAAACAGTCCCCACAATCAATCTCTAAATCCATCTTCTCTAATGAAGTGGGTAAAAACAGCCTGCTACTTCCTCCTTTTCTCACAGGTCTTTCAGAGCGATGCCTTGACGTTACCCAGTGCTCCGATGTGACGTGGTGTGCTATGATATGCCTACCTGTGAGGACATGTTGATGTGACGTGGTGTGCTACGATATGCCTACCTGTGAGGACATGTTGATGTGACGTGGTGTGCTACGATATGCCTACCTGTGAGGACATGGTGATGTGACGTGGTGTGCTACGATATGCCTACCTGTGAGGACATGTTGATGTGACGTGGTGTGCTACGATATGCCTACCTGTAAGGACATGTTGAGGACATGTAGGCGGTGAGGTGACTCACTTGGTGGGTAAAAATAATACAAAAATAATAATAATAATAATAATAATATTCCCTAAAATCGTATAATTCCATATTATCTGGTTTATTTATGGACACATCAGATAGACCTTATTAAATGCTCAGGCGATGACTTGTGCTTGCATGTGATGTCACGTGGCCTTGCCATAACATCAGTGCTACCTGTGAGGACATGGTTTTATTAGCCTTTCTAATAAAACCTTACTCTCAATTTAATGTCTTGACATTATCCAGTGTGATATTATTCATGTTGACGGTAAACGTGGCTGTGACTGTGAGCTACCTGGACATGTTAACGGTTCACTATCTGAGAGGACATGTTAACAGTTCACTATCTGAGAGGACGTGTTAACAGTTCACTACCTGAGAGGATGTGTTAACGGTTCACTATCTGAGAGGACGTGTTGACGGTTCATTATCTGAGAGGACGTGTTAACAGTTCACTACCTGAGAGGATGTGTTAACAGTTCACTATCTGAGAGGACGTGTTGACGGTTCACTATCTGAGAGGACGTGTTGACGGTTCACTATCTGAGAGGACGTGTTAACAGTTCACTATCTGAGAGGACGTGTTGACGGTGAGTGTGGCTGTGGTGGTTCACTACCTGAGAGGACATGTTGACGGTGAGAGTGGCTGTGGTGGTTCACTACCTGAGAGGACGTGTTGACGGTGAGAGTGGCTGTGGTGGTTCACTACCTGAGAGGACGTGTTGACGGTGAGAGTGGCTGTGGTGGTTCACTACCTGAGAGGACATGTTGACGGTGAGAGTGGCTGTGGTGGTTCACTACCTGAGAGGACATGTTGACGGTGAGAGTGGCTGTGGTGGTTCACTACCTGAGAGGACATGTTGACGGTGAGAGTGGCTGTGGTGGTTCACTACCTGAGAGGACATGTTGACGGTGAGTGTGGCTGTGGTGGTTCACTACCTGAGAGGACATGTTGACGGTGAGAGTGGCTGTGGTGGTTCACTACCTGAGAGGACATGTTGACTGTGAGAGTGGCTGTGGTGGTTCACTACCTGAGAGGACATGTTGACGGTGAGAGTGGCTGTGGTGGTTCACTACCTGAGAGGACATGTTGACGGTGAGGGTGGTCCACTTGGTGGGGTCGAGGCCCTGCAGGACGCTCTGTGCCACGGAGGTCTTGCCCGTACCCACCGGCCCCGTCAGCAGCACCGGGTATTGGCTGCCCACCAGCGCCTGCACCAGGAAGTTGTAGCGCACCGTGTCCACAGTGGGCACCATGATCTTATAGAAGGGGGCGCTGAGAGGGACAGAGAGACACACACACACACACACACACACACACACACACACACACACAGACACCAGTTTGGTTATGTCAGATGCATGTACAGTACTTGTGTGTTTCTTGAATTCCCCCTTGGGGATCAATAAAGTATCTATCTAGCTATCTATCTGTACTGTAGCTTTGTTTATCATATTTGTATATTCTTTAAATATGTTTAACTGTTTGCTTTGACAATTTATATATGTGTGTGACTGTGTGTGTATGTATATGTAATGATTAATAGATGGCTTCAGATGAGTTCAGGTAGCAAAAGTTATTGCACGTTCAAGGTGGTAATGCAGCCATGATGAAAAGCGGATATATATATAGACTACATATACATATATATTCCGGAGAGAGGGGATGAATGACAGGGTTAATAACAGTGTTTCTTCAGACAAGACAGACACCAGAAAAGAGAGAACATCAAATTCTAACAATTATGTGCACTTAGAGAGGCTTGTGAAGAGAGAACAAAAATATAGACACAATTATGTGACAGTGATGTGAAATGATCCAGTGGCTTCATGGCCTACTGTACATCATCCCAGCAGGTCATTATAGCAAAATAAACCACAATAGGACCATAACACAAAAGACACAAGAGAGGTCCCGCTGTAGTCAGTATATTGCAATAATAATCACATAAGGAGGGGCTATTACATGGTCTCTTACCAAACAAACCAATAATGTCACACATAACATTAACTCTTCATAATCTCATAACTATGTATTTTATTTGGTTTAGCTTCCTAGCTTTTGCTTAGGTCGATTTAAATTGCATTACTAGACGTGCAACAAACACTTCTTCAGCTTACATCGCAGCCTACCAGAAATAGCTGGGATGATGGCAAATAGCAGACTATTGTAAACACCAGTCCAATCGGAACTCAGTTGCAGCAAATAAGTAAAAGTGTCATCAAAATGTTTATATATGACTATAAACGCAAACATAAGGTGGATATTCATACAATGAATTGGAATAAATATCAATATATATGCAAATATGAATGCAAGCATATGGTGGACACCCATTCCATATGATGAATATGTTTGCATTATTAGTTGTTGTTGGTCAATAGTGTGACAGTAATGAGAGACTGAGCCCTGTGAGGATGACTGATGGGGGAAGCTGACCCCTGGTAAGGAACGGGTGTGGGTTCAGCGTGGCGGCATCTGGACTTGTGCGCGGCACCAGCAGAAGATGGATGGTCTGCTGTATCTGTGAAAGAGCTCTCCTGAAGGTGCCGGGCGCTCACTTCAAGAGCCTGACAGAAGCGCTCATTAAAGAAGCATTTCACAACTTTTTTTTTTTTTTTTTTGAAGGCGAGCCACAAAACACACATACACAGACACACACACACACACACACACACTTGCATCTTTTGTGTGTGTGTGTGTGTGTGTGTGTGTGCTACAACTTTCTTTTAGCACTCTCCAATGAGTTGGGCATAAAAGAAGGGAGACGAGAGAAAAGGGCACAGAAACAAACGAGTGAAAGGGAGAGTGAGAGAGTTAAGGGAGTTAAGGGAGGCATGAGAGAAGAACAGAAAAAGAAGGAGGGGGATCATAAAAGAAAGAAAGTAGTGACATGACAAA
>NC_055974.1:24769293-24779293 GCF_018492685.1 Alosa sapidissima
CCTCATGTCAATACTTCTATGTGTAGTAGTCTTTGTTTCAGACCCTGCACACACACACTAAAGAATGTATGGGGGGAATACTCACAAAAACACATGGTGGCATACTCCAGACACATGGAAGGACACACACATAGACAGAGAGAGATACAGTAGAGAGGGAGAGAAAGGAAGGAACATACACACATGACATGAACATACACAGATCAAGTCAAGTCAAGTCAAGTCGGCTTTATTGTCAATTTCTTTACATGCACTGGTCATACAAAGAATTGAAATTTCGTTTCTTACTTTCCCATGCAGACATAGACATACTTTAAATACAGACATAGACATACTTTAGACATAGACATAGCCATAGACAATAAAAAAATAAAAATATACAGACATACCACATACAGACATTAAAGTGCGAGACATATATCAAAATATAGAAATATAGAACATATATCAAAAAAATAGAGGTAGTTGTGTTGTATATTTACATAGTCCTAGCGTAACCTTCTGACAGAGTAGTAGTAGCAGCAGCATTGTGGCAGAGTGATAAATAACATTGATAACATTTACATGAAGTTTAAACTTGTGCTTGTGTGTACTGTATATTTACATTGATATGCAGTCATTTCAAGTATATCAGGCTTGATATGAAGCAGCAACACGTTAGGCTGCACAATCACAGTGCAGTTCCACAGTGCAGTCCTGGGGGGGGGGGGGGGGGGGGGGGTGTTGGGGGGGGGGTTAGGGTAGACAGGATCCCAGGGTCTTAGGTTCCTGGCTGGCTGGTGGTAGGGGCGGCTGTCAGTGATGGGAGAGTGGGTAGAGTGTTCAGTATCCTGATTGCTTGGTGGATGAAGCTACTTGCAAGTCTGGTGGTGTGGAAGCGGAGGCTCCTGTACCTCTTTCCAGAGGGCAGGAGGCTGAACAGTTCGTGTGCAGGGTGGGTTGTGTCCTTGACAATCATTAGTGCTTTGCGGGTGAGGCGGGTGGTGTAAATGGGTGAGGGGAGTGGTGCTCCAATGATCCTCTTAGCTGTGTTAACAATGTGCTGGAGGGTCTTCCTGTTCTGATCTGTGCAGCTTCCGCCCCACACTGTGATACTAACACAAATACATACACCATGTGATTGCTTTTTACTGATGTAGCACACATCTGAAAGAGCAGCCTTTGTGGTGGAACAAATAACTGTATATATAGATGGATCGAGAATAATTCCGGCCAAAGACACCTATTAGCATCATTAGCACTGGGTAGAACCAGCGCACTGGCACTGTTTGTTATCTCCCTCACTGACAAAATGATCACATATTGCATTCATCCGCGAGATAAATTAATGCGCAGTTGGAGCGATTGCAAAATATGTTTGCAAAAGCAATTATCTGTTCCTAACACGGGCTTGTCTGTGCTATTGATCCTTGTTCATATACTGGGAGTGTTTCCATGTAACTCCTGAAATGACAATAAATGTAACTTGGTGGCAGGGTGGAGGAGAGGAGTTACGGTCCGGTGAAGATGGATGACCTTTTATTCCACGGCAAAGTGAATCGCCTTTAAAGACCTTTTTCCCCCCACCAAAGAGTACAGCTTCTAAAAATACAACCATTTTTCCTGTTTTGACAAGAGAGTGAGTGTGTGTGTGTGTGTGTGTGTGTGTGTGTGTGTGTGTGTATGAGAGGGAGAGAGAGAGAGAGAGAGAGAGAGAGAGGGATAGAGAGAGATCAATGTGCAACATTTGAGCAGAGGGGGGAAAAACACTCACGTTGAAAAGCACACATTTAATATTTCATGTTGCTACCACTGTTGCCTATAACGACTATTTTATTTGTTGTCATGTTGTTGATCATTTGGTTCATTACGGCAACTCTGAGGAAAATACACTTAAAGGGATTTCTCCATCCGTGGAGGATTAAATTAGTTTTAAATTTCATTTAAATTCGGACTTGACAATGAGTAAGTTTGTGTACCAAACCTTGCTGTTAGGGAGTAATGGGGAAATTAGGAGTAAATGGACATAATAATTATTATTTACTATTTACTTAGTGCTAATTACTAAATTTCCCAGGAGGCATTAGCATGTAAAAATAACACACTAATATAATACTCTCCCGGTGTAAGACCTGAGACTGTGCAGGCTGCACGTTCTGAACAGACACGCCCACTTCAGCCCTCAGCCCTTCAGGAGCAGTCATGGGTCTCTGCACGGGACGTCCTGTGTCCATCACTCATCAGGGAATTCCATCAGACCCACCCAGGGCACCCTGCTCCCCGTCGACGTGGCCGTCCAGTCACTGGAAGGTCTTCAGGAGCATCCCGTGGAGGGGGGGTACTGTAAGACCTGAGACTGTGCAGGCTGCACGTTCTGAACAGACACGCCAACTTCAGCCCTGCACAGCTTCCCCGGAGTTTTAGCTACACCTGGGACTAATCACCAATTAACCTCACCCTTTATATTCACTTGAAGCACCTCACACCAACGTGAGGTATTGTTGTTTGTGACTCTACTAAGCCTGTATAGCCTAAGATTTGATTCTGATCTCTCGTTTTTGACCTGTTTGCCTGAACTTGGATTACTCTTTGGATTCTCCCTTGGATTGTTTGCTTGCTGCATTTGAGTCCGAGGTGCATTCGTTACAGAATACCTCACCATGCAAAATTCAGACTCAGCAGATTCTCGTCAGAGACTGCCGTCTACTGCGGAACAGACATTGCAGGAACTGGTGGATCTTATCCGGACTCACCTTATGCCTCCGGGAACTACACCACCCGTAAATCCAAGCCACCAGGCCCCTTCTGTAATCGCTCTGCCAGAGAAATATGATGGAAACCCAGAGAAATGCAAGGGTTTTCTCATGCAATGCTCTCTGTACCTAACGCATTATCGCGAAAGGTTTCCGACGGAGGTGGATAAAATACACTTTGTGCTGTCCCTTTTGTCTGGTCGTGCGCTGGATTGGGCAACCTCTTTATGGCAAAACAATGATCAAAACAATGACGTTTTAAAGAATGAGTCTGATTTTTATAGTCTTTTTGAAGAAGTTTTTGATCATCCTGCAGCCGGCCGGGATGTAGGCAATCTGTTATGTGAAATTCGGCAAGGGCGACGATCTGCAGCTGAATACGCTCTGGAATTCAGTTAGCAGCAGGAAGTGGATGGGACGACGCTGCGCTTTTGACCATGTATCGACGAGGATTGAGACCTGACTTACAAGCTGAATTGGCCTGTCGGGCTGACGTGAGACAACTCAGTCGCTACATCCGTATGTCTATCTCTATCGATAACCTGTTGCGGGAACGACAGCCTATTGGGGCCTTCGCCCCCTCTGCAGCATCTGCTTTTAGTCCTGAGCCGGAGCCTCTCTCAACTCCGGAGCCTATGCAACTTGGGCGAGTACCTCCTTTTTGGGAGGAAAGACAGAGGCGCATCCAACAGCGTCTGTGCATGTACTGTGGAGAAGCAGGACACCAAGTTCGCAATTGTCCGACACGGCCCAGGAATCCTCCAACTCCAAATATGGGCACCGGGGTAAGAGTGACTGTTTTATATAATGTCTCCCATAAACAACTAACTCTGCCTGCTCAACTATTCTACCATGATCGCACTGTCTCTCTTCCAGCATTAATCGACTCCGGAGCTGCCGGTAACTTCATTGATGCCACACTAGCGGAAAAGAATGGATTCCCTTTGCAGAAAATTGAACCGCCGTTGACTGTAAATACACTGGATGGGCGGCCCATGGGCTCCGGCTGGGTAACTCATCAGACTATACCCTTGACTTTAAAGGTTGGTGCTTTCCATCAAGAAACTATGCAACTCTTAGTCATCAATTCTCTGTGTGATCAACTTGTGCTTGGCTACCCCTGGCTACAACTGCATGATCCAGTTATATCCTGGAGAAATGGGGAGTTAAAATCATGGAGCCCTCAATGTATTACATCTTGTTTGAATATTCCCTGCTGCTCCACCTCTATTGAGAGCCCCTCGGATGCTTTGCCTATCTCGGAAAGTGTACCTTCAGTGTATCATAGTTTCTCAGATGTATTTTCAAAAGCCCGAGCTACTGAGCTACCACCACACAGGCCGTGGGACTGTGCCATTGACTTGTTACAGGGCGCTCCATTACCCCATAGTCGTGTTTATCCATTATCCATTCCAGAAACGGAGGCTATGGAGAGTTATATTGATTAAGCACTGGGCCAGGGATTCATCAGACCATCCACATCTCCTTCCGCATCTGGGTTCTTCTTCGTGGAAAAGAAAGATGAAGGCCTCCGCCCCTGCATTGACTACCGAACCCTGAACAACAGCACAGTAAAGTTTCGTTATCCCCTGCCTCTGATCCCTGCTGCTTTGGAACAAATGCGTAAGGCCACACTGTTTTCGAAATTGGATCTCCGTAGTGCTTACAATCTCAATAGAATTTGTGAAGGGGATGAATGCAAGACCACTTTTGTCACCACTAGGGGCCACTATGAGTACACGGTTATGCCCTATGGACTTACTAACGCACCTGCCGTATTTCAATCTTTTTGAAACTTGGGACTGTTTTTGGTTGTATTTATTGATGACCTTTTAATTTACTCCTCTGATCCAGCGACTCATGTCCAACACGTCTGCCAGGTCCTTCAACGCCTCCGAGAACACAATCTATTTGTGAAGGCCGAAAAGTGTGAGTTTCACAGAACAACCATCTCCTTCCTTGGTTATGTCCTGGGTCCAGAGGGCGTCATGATGGATGACAGGAAGGTGGCGGCTGTACAACAATGGGAGGAGCCGAAGACCATAAAGGAACTCCAACGTTTCCTAGGATTTTCTAATTTCTATAGAAGATTCATCAGGAACTTCAGCTCGGTGGCAGCCCCTCTCACAAACATCGTCAGAAAGGGTAAAGGAGCTGTGACCTTGAATGACTCTGCAAAAAATGCTTTTGTCAGGTTAAAGCATTTATTTTGTTCTGCACCCATTCTCAAACAGCCTAACCCCACACTTCCCTTTGTCGTTGAGGTGGATGCTTCGGAGGTAGGCGTTGGGGCTATATTGTCCCAGCGACACTGTTGCCCAAGCAAACTGTTTCCTTGTGCCTATTTTTCTCACAAATTGACCCCTACAGAAAGAAATTACGATGTTGGCAATCGCGAAATCCTTGCAGTGAAGATGGCTTTGGAGAAATGGCGGCACTGGCTGGAGGGGGCAACACATCCTTTTGTGGTTTTGACAGATCATCGCAATCTGAAATATATTTGTGAGGCCAAAAGGCTCAATTCCAGACAGGCAAGATGGGCACTGTTCTTTACATGCTTTAACTTCTCTGTGACTTATCGCCCAGGTTCAAAAAATGGAAAAGCAGACGCACTATCCAGGCAGTTCGACCCACCTGAGACACCAACTCCAGAACCTATCTTGAACCCGTCTTGTATTGTGGCCCCGGTGCGTTGGGAGATTGACGGTGAAATTCAAGAAGCCCTGCGGAATGACCCAGCTCCACCTGACACTCCAGCCGAGAGGGTGTTCGTACCAGCCACAGTGAGACCTCACTTAATGCAGTGGGTGCACACATCCCTCAGTTCCGGGCATCCTGGAATCTCCTGCACCACAGAGCTGATTTCCCGGCGGTTCTGGTGGCCCTCTCTGAAGGATGATGTCAGGGATTATGTAATAGCCTGTCCTGTTTGTGCCCAGTGTAAAGCCTCTCGAGACCCGAGACCTTCCTTCCTATGTTAGAACCTCTTCCAGTACCCCATCGGCCATGGTCTCATATTAGTGTGGACTTTGTGACCGATCTTCCTCCATCTAATGGTTTTAATACCATTCTGGTAATTGTAGACCGTTTTTCTAAAATGTGTCGACTTGTTCCCCTGCCTGGCTTACCTAGTGCGATGAAAATGGCTGAATGTCTTCAACCATGTCTTTAGGTTTTACGGCATCCCTGAAGACATCGTGTCTGATCGTGGGTCCCAGTTCACCTCTCGTGTATGGAAGGCTTTTTGTCAACGTCTTCAGGTTTCCATCAGCCTATCAGGTTACCACCCGCAATCTTATGGGCAGACAGAGCTGTTGAACCAAGAATTGGGTAGATACCTGAGGCAATATTGTCAGGACAATCAGTGTGACTGGAGCCGCTACCTGGGATGGGCTGAGTATGCCCAGAATTCCTTGTGCCACACCTCATTACGCTTAACGCCATTTCAGTGTGTTCTAGGACACCAGCCACCTCTGTACCCCTGGGAGATTGCCCCTACAGATGTACCTGCAGTGGAGGACTGGTTCAAACGCAGTGGGAACGTATGGGAGTCTGCACACACGCATCTACAGAGAGCAATCAAGTCCCAGAAGCGCTTTGCGGACCGACGGCGTCGCCCACACCAAGGGTTCCAGGTCGGACAGCGAGTATGGCTGTCCACACGTGACATCAAGCTGCGCCTTCAGAGCTACCAGGTACATTGGGCCCTTTAAGATTGTGAAACGTATTAACCCTGTGTCTTATCGTCTACAGCTCCCCGCAAGATATCGTATAGACCCAACATTCCATGTGTCCCTCCTCAAGCCTGTCCACTACAGCCCCATGAACCCACCGGCAGTAACCCCTTCTAATGCCCCAGCACCATTGGATATAGGTGGCGAACCGGCGTATGCGGTGAAAACGCTCCTGGATTCCAGATACCGGAGAGGTCGTTTGGAGTATCTTGTGGATATTCACTTGAAGCACCTCACACCAACGTGAGGTATTGTTGTTTGTGACTCTACTAAGCCTGTATAGCCTAAGATTTGATTCTGATCTCTCATTTTTTGACCTGTTTGCCTGAACTTGGATTACTCTTTGGATTCTCCCTTGGATTGTTTATTGGATTTGTGACCAGCTACGTGAACTTTATTAAATCAATTTGCTTGCTGCATTTGAGTCTGAGGTTCATTCGTTACACCCGGCTGGAGACATGCTATTGTCCTATGATGTCACTATGTAGCTAATTTGGTCATTCTAATGTGCTATATGGTTATATGTTAATGATTGCACAAACACAGATGCATGTTAACATTTCTCCTAATGCATCAGGGCTGTTCTGTATTTATTTATTCATTTATCTATTTGTGTAAAGGTGCACTCTCCACAATTCCAACTGAATTTACGTTTTCTGTTAAGTGACCTTCCGTTTTTGTCATAGGGTTTTGTTAGGGTTAGGTTTAAGATTAGGGTTAGGGTTAGAGGTTAGGATTAGGGTTAGAGTTCATGTGTCATGGCAGTGTCATATGTTCATGACAGTGTCATGTCACTCTTATGTCGATACTGTCAAGTAAAGTGTTACCGAATTTACTTTTGTCAAATCAGTGAATTGCTCCACAATGTCCTCTAGCTGGTCCATGTACTATGCATGTGCCCAAAAACACTCCAGAGTTTACCCTGCCTCTGGAAATCAGAAACAAACATGGTGGCTGGACCAAGCCATACACAATTGCAGCCAATCAGCATGCTGCTCTAGGAACAAAGAAGGAAGCAGCTATGTGGAATTACACAGGTCTTGAGTTGTCTTGAACACAGCTACGTGGAATTACACAGGCCTCGAGTTGTCTTGAACACAGCTATGTGGAATTACACAGGCCTCGAGTTGCCTTGAACACAGCTATGTGGAATTACACAGGTCTCGAGTTGTCTTGAACACAGCTATGCGGAATTACACAGGCCTCGAGTTGTCTTGAACACAGCTATGTGGCACTCTTCCATTGACTTGCATTGCATTTAAAACAGCGCCACATGTGGTGTGACACGGCATTACAAGAGAGCTGGCCCGGCGCTAGCTAAGCTGGTTTTAACATTTTTAAACGTAACATATCACCTTTAATGAAGAAAGTGTTCAATGGTGTAGGCGAGCTATTACACCTGTGCCAATGAGGACAGGATAGGCAGAGTTGCAGGTGGTGTGACATGCTTGGCTATTCTTGTGATACAGAGGGCAGACGCCACAGTCCCTCGGTGAGGCAGAGAGCGTTGATGTGTGTGAGAGCAAGATGTTCCTCGAACGGAGCACAGTCGCTCCAACAGTGAGCGGATGAGGAAGAGGAGAGCTTTCAAACGCCGCCGTCTCCCCTGTCGGATCTGCGCGGCGTCAATCTGTCACTCTCCTAGTCGCTGTCGCTCTGGCAACGCTTCTCTCTTTTACTGACAATCATTTAGTTTCACAAGCAGACCTCGTCTTGAAGTCACACTCCTACACCAACCCGTTGCCCATGCACACACATATATGGCACACACACACACACACACACAAGCCTGTATGTGCACCAATCACACATAAACACACACATCTGCATTTGCGCACACACATACACAACACAACACACACACACACACACACACACACACACACACACACACACACAGTCTGCATATGTGCCCGCCCACACACACACACACACACACACACACACACACACACACAGTCTGCATATGTGCCCGCCCACACACACACACATACACACACACACAAATAAAAAACATCTTCACATCTTTGTGTGTGATTGCAGCAGTCTTTGATCATGAGCCTATTTGGCTTTTCTAATCATCATATCCCACTGCTCCTCCACTCTCTTCTTTACTTATTCCCCAACTCCTGTTTGATGACTTTTCTTCCCCTCTTTTTGCTCTCTTTCACCACTCTTTCCACTCCCCCCTTCTTTTCTTCCTCCATCCTTCTCTTCATCTTTCTCTCCCTCCACCTCTTTTCTCTCTCTTCCTCTCTCTCTCTCTCTCTCTCTCTCTCTCTCTCTCTCTCTCTCTCTCTCTCTCTCTCTCTCTCTCTGTAGATTTGCATACCTGCGCAGGCGTTCCTCATGAGGGAGGACAGCACACCGTCGGTCCACTCGTTGGTGGAGAGGTCGTACTCGCCGTACAGTTCGCCCAGACTTACTGCTTTGGGGTTCAGAGGGCATTCCTGGGGGAGGTCAAAGTGCAAAGGTCACAGGGATGAACACTGGGTGAGAGGGGAGTGATACTCACAGACAGAGGTTATGGAAATGGTGTGAGTCGGAGGTGAAGAGAATGGTTTATGTGTGTGTGATATGAGAGAAATGTGCATAGCAATTAGGGATGCACAATATATCGGCGGCCGATATATTATTAGCCGATAAGTGAAAAAATTAAAATATTATTATCGGTCCGATAACAGAATTCTGGCCGATAATTTCCGCCGATATTTTCTTAAGTCCTAATTTAGGCCTACGTAAGGTCCGTCTGGCTACACTGAGCTACTTGAGCTTGGTTGGCTATACTTTTTCCTCAATATAATGTCAGTGGTGTGAATGTATTTCACCACTCTAACAAAATCTGTGGATATGCGTTCATTTGGGAATCTGTGCATCTCAAAATCCTCTCGTGAATGATCCGCCATTTAACCTTAACAGAGCGGAGCTCAGCACTATCTAGAGCCGTCTTGTGCTGGTGTGTTTGCACTTTACCGCACTGGTCGGGGAAACAAATAAACAAACTCGTTAGTGGGACGAGTACATAAGTAGGCCTAGTTCTAAGTTGTGTTTTAGTATTATATTTGCATTACTTTAGCTTGGGTTTTGTATTATTACCTAGAAATATGCTAACCATTCGTGCTTCAGTTCCAGACAGGTCATTATAATAAGTTATTAAAACCTTCGGGGCTAACTCCTTTCATTTCTGCTGCAGCAGGTTGTGCGCAACAGAGTAGACGGACATAAGATACAGTCTGAGGAGTTGCAGCTTTATTCAGTTACCCGCAGTTGAAACTAAACCTAAAGTTTCCCTCACAAACTCTGATTTGGTCGCTATACTGTAGCTTATTCCAAGCTGAGCCGTTCTGAGAGTCCTAAATGAAAACGATTCAAACTCTCTAGCCACTCACTCGCAATTCACTGACATCAGGTTCACTTAAAGGAGCCACACATACTGTAGGGCTAGGCTACTGTTATGTTGTTGACTGCCGTACTATTGAGGACTATTATGAGTTCTGTCCATCATTTGGTGGTAGATAAAATTACTGCAATAAA
>NC_055974.1:24799293-24801793 GCF_018492685.1 Alosa sapidissima
CATTTGCATGTGTTCACATACTTTCAAAGAGAATGAAAAACCTGCTTTGTTTGCTGATTTACACACCTTTACGTTTTAACATTTGTATTGCCTGTCCTGTCTCCTACTACAAGTTTAAATGTTCTGTCTTAGAGGTGTATTACCCAGTACAGGTATCATATCTGTGTGTTTCTCAGTACACCTGTGCTGGGTGCCTTAGCTGTAATTTACCCAGTACACCTGTGCTGGGTACCTTAGCTGTGATTTACCCAGTACACCTGTGCTGGGTGCCTTAGCTGTGATTTACCCAGTGCACCTGTGCTTGGTGCCACCTGCGGTGAGTTACCTGTGCCAGGCCTGCGTACATGCGGCCCATGGACTTGAAGTCCAAGCCCTCGGAGCAGTTGACCACGATGACGTACATGCCCAGCGCTTTGCCCAGGTCTTTCACCGTCTCGGTCTTGCCCGTGCCTGCTGGACCCTTGGGGGAGCCACCACGATGCAGATGCAGAGCGGTGGTCAGGGTCATATAACACCTACGGGGTCAGGGTCATATAACACCTACGGGGTCAGGGTCATATAACACCTACGGGGTCAGGGAAGCTACATAAATATACACATACATACACAAATACATACATACATACATAAATACATACATACATACATACAGTTAAGAACAAAAGTATTCATATCCCTGGCAAATATTGATTTAATGTTGATTTTCTCTTGACCAATATGTTTGTTCTGACTGAAAATGACACCGCCACATGGCCAAAGGTTGTAGGACAATGTGCTAGAAATATGGAATCAAGTATTTTCATCTTTTTTTTTTACATTTTCATGAAAAAGGGCATGTCCACAAATATTCATACAAATATTCATACCCTTTTGATTAAACAATCAGTGGAAACATATTTATTTGCATTCATTCCTCTCAAAATGGTTCTTATAATACCTACACCAAGCCTCTCCATGTCTCCACAATGATTCTAGACCACACATTTTTAGCAGCAATCTGGGTTTTGAGGCAGGAACGATTCTTTGCCATCACTCTCTAGCCTTGTGCTTACTTTTTTGATAGATTGAGGTCTGGAGTTTGGCTGGGATACTCTAAAATGTTGATATTGTTCTCTGTTAATCATTTCTTGCCAAATTATACTCTGACCCGGGGGGAAATGACTGGCCAGCCCTGTCATTATGTAGCCTTTGAGTAGGTAATGTTCTCACTTTAATCTAAATAAACTAATTGTTTGTGCAGTCGAAGCCCTAGCTTAAGCCTAACCTAACCTTACCAACCTAACCAAATGTTTAGCCTACCTTCCTTTTGTAATATAAGAAACTTTTAAAATTAAATCATGGAGGCAACAAAGATGAGGCTACAGGAGGTTGCAGAGTTATCCGGTTCCCAGTATTGACCATTCATAAGCTCAGGTTGTTGAGGGGGCTCTTTAACACAGGCTGCACTAACTGTGATTGGCAATATGTTGGCTACAAAAATGTAAAGAGTGGTATAATGGAATTGGCGAGTCTTCAATAATTAGTTTTCCTGCATTTACATGAAGCACATGATATATTGATTGAAACACATTCCACTCAGATAGCTAGGTGGCCACCAGGCTCATATTATCTTTACATTGCAAACAGAAATGGCAAGCTAACAACATGGCATTGCATGTTTCCATATCCAAAGCACTGAAGGCTGCTTATAACAAGTAAATATTATGCATACTATTGTTAATATCATCAATGTGGCACAAACAAACGAGGCTATAGCTTTTCCCTGACTTTCCCTTACAAAAAAAACCCCACATTTCCACAATCTACTATGTAATGAATGTTAAATTGAAATTACTTCATCAACCAAAAATGTCAAAGTAGCCGCATAGAGCAGGAAATGAATAAATGGGCACTGAAAAACAAAGTAGGGCTAACCACAACCACTCAAGAAAGCAGTAGTAGGGAAAAGCTAAAACTCAATAATTTGTATTAATCTATTTTGGCAAGTAAATATTTAACTACCACAACAAAATTCCCTGACATTCCCTGAGTTGATAATGATACAATTCTCAGACTCTCCATGTCTGATAAAGACTTGACGCCATGATATTCCAGAAATTCCATGACCTGTGGGAACACTGCTAATATTAGCTTGAACCTGCACAAAATCACACACACACACACACACACACACACACACACACACACACACATACAGTACACACATACAGACAAACTCATTTCATACTTTGGACAAAAGCTTCTGCTAAGAACTATAAACATAAACATGCAGGCTCAAGCACACATACACAGACACACAGACACACACACACACACACACACACACACACACACACACACACACACACACACACACACACACACACACACACACACACACTGTGTCTGAAAGCTGCCATGCCCTTGAGCTGGTTTTAGGATGTCATCGCCTCATCAACATAAGCCGGGATTAGATGTTTTCATTCATGCACCGGAGACTGCATTGCTACTCTACTATGGG
>NC_055974.1:24806793-24821793 GCF_018492685.1 Alosa sapidissima
TTAAACACATAAACAGTACCACACACAAATACTAACACACGTATTAATGTATTTACACACACATATCAACAGTACCACACACACATACTAACACACATATTAATGTATTTACAAACACGTATCAGCAGTACCACACACACATACTAACACACACATTAATGTTACAAACACTTATTACACGGCTCTTCATAGTGCTGCAGAATGCTCCATTCACTTGAATGGGCCTTCCCAACGTTCGGCGGTCTGCTAATTCTGAATAAAAGACCGTTGCTAAGTATAACAGACCGCTGTCAAGGAAAATGGGCTTTGTGCTTCTAAGTCAATTCTTTCATATCACTACGCAAGGATTGGAACTTCATTCAAAAGTGAAAGCAGACGGTTGATCAGCTGTGTTCTAAAGAATGTTTGATTCAAGTTCAGCGTGTGTTGTTGCGAACTATTTGTTTCTCAGCAAAAGCCATGATGAAACGGTAACAAATAGGCTATAGCCTAGGCTATGTAGGCTAAAGAGTCACATCGTGGGGAGTTTATTGTGTCGTTTTGGTAAGTAGCCGTGTACTAAGCGGGATAATGTATAGAACGCCGGTCATTGTCGGGAGATAGGTCCCTTCAGGGCGGAACAAGACCGGTCCGGTTCGCCCTGTCGGGACCTATCTCCCGACAATGACCGGCGTTCTATACATTATCCCTTACATATCAACAGTACCACACACACACATACTAATACACGCATTAATGTATTTAAACACACATATCAACAGTACCACACACACATACTAACACACACATTAATGTATTTACACACACACGTATTAGCATGCACACATTAATACGTCTTGTGTGTGTGTGTGTGTGTGTGTGTGTGTGTGTTAGAGAGAGAGATGAGTGTAAGGTCACCTCTACGGGTCCTTCCAGCAGCACGGGGTGGGTGAATTCGACATACTCTCCATCAGCCGAGAACATGCCCATGGCCTCTGACTTACTACTGCTGAGTCCAACCTGATGATTCACACACACACACAAACACAAATATTTACTCATACAGTAAACCAACATACAAACAGAAACAGCAATACAAATATAAACACAAATGCATGAATCTGGAAACCCATGCTCAGAAATGGGTTTCCAGATTCATGCATTTGTGTTTATATTTGTATTGCTGTTTCTGTACTTACTACTTAATTACTTAATACTTTCAACAGGTGGCTTAATATACTGGATCAATACATACGGGTGTGTGTGTGTGTGTGTGTGTGTGTGTGTGTGTGTGTGTGTGTGTGTGTGTGTGTACCCTTCCGATTTGCAGCTTCTTGATGTTGTCGAAGCATTTCTTCAGGTGTGGCTGGACGGCCTCGGGGTTGCGCGACTGCCCCAGGATCTCCAGCAGGTCGTCGTTGGACAGGAAGTAGAAGCGAGGGAAGATCTGCCGCTTGGTCTCCAGGTACATGTCCAGAGACTTCTGGATCTCCTCCAGCTTGCTGTTCATCTCCGACAGTTTCTCCGGAAGCCCTGTGGACGCCAAGAGAGGATGGGAACGGAAGGAGGCAGCACTGACCAGGTAACACAGAGCTACGTGCACACAGCCGGCGATTCGCTTGTCAGCACAAATATTGGGATTCGTTTAACTTAATTAGTTTAACTTGTCTCCCGTCGCCAACGGTCATTTTGTCTGTATTTGCTACAGGTCGCTGAATTTCGTTACCATTCCATTGTGTCTCGTCCGTCCATCACTGCGAGTCTCTTCCTGTCTGAATGCAGCTTAAAGCTTGGCCTTCAAGGAAGAATCAGTCCCTCTTCCGTTTCGATACGGGTCGAACTCGTTTAAATGGAAACAACCTTATTTTAACGACCTTATTAAATCTCCCATTTCATCACTTTTGCACGTTTGTAAGACCATTCATTCCAACCTATACTGCAAGGACTTTGTACACATTTGTACCTGTTTTTCATAAAATAAATCACTGTATGTCAATGTCACAATGTAACATTGCATATTTCAGGCCAAATCCTGGATAAGTAGGGACGCTGAGACATTGACACTGGGTTAAAGCTAAGTAAACACTAGTAAAGCACTGCAATATATAGACCCTTTCAAGAGAGTTCCATTATCAGCATCATAGTTGGCCCCACAAGACTTCCTTTTTAACATTCCATATGTTATCTTAATGCAGAGGAAGTAGATTGGGAACCAAATAGAACGTTCAAGCATTGTTTTTGTTTTTTATTGTTGAAAGGGTCTATAAGGAACCCCTTCAGGTGGGATTTATTTGTCCAATATAGTTTAGTCCCTTTGTGTCTGGCTTTCTTCCACCCTGTTTACAGAACACCGTTGTGATAAACAACATCACATTTTCCAGGTTCCTTCCCATTCTCTTACTATGTTCTTCTAGCCTTGGCCTGCTCATCACCAATAAAAGCATAACCACGAGCCGGAGAGGGATTTGCTGGGCGACCTCATTTTCCCTCATCTGATAGGACACTTGTTTCAACCGCTCTCGCGTGTCTCGCCTCGGTGTGGTCTCATAAGGCCCGAGTGTTTCTCTCATACTGGTTTAATCTCCTCTTATCCCTCTCCAGCCCTCATCCCTCCTTTAGGTAAGTGATTATGAAGAAAAGAAAGAAAGAGAGAAAGACAAGTCATTTCTCCACACCAGGAAGGTATAATTGAGAGCAGAGAGAGAAGGAAAGAATGCTCTTTTCTTTTTCCTTTTTTTTCCCCCTTTTTTTTCTTTGTTTAATTTTTCAGGGCTCTCTGCAGACTTAATCCGGCGTGCGCATGGCCAGGGGAACGCATACCTGGGTGGTGAGTGCCTCTCAGGGCGTTGTTGTCCTTGTGCAGCCGGTCCATGATGGTCTTCCAGCTGGAGTTGATGTCGTTGAACTCGGTGGACTCCTTGGGGAGTTGCTTGCGGATGTCCTCTCCAAGGAAAATGTTCTAGACGAAGAAGGGGGTGGGGGTGCAGAGACAAAGACACAAAGACAGAGCCCACTTAAGTTTCCAAACCCACAACAGGTGTGGATATGTTTATGCCAGTGTGCATGGCAGTGTGCTTGTGTGTGTGTGTCTGGGTGTGTCTGTGTGTGTGTGTGTGGGTGTGTGTGTGGGTGGGCGGTTGTGTGTGCATGTGTGTGTATTTCGACAGTCTTTTGTGTTAGAATGCTTATTGTATGTTTATATATGTAAATGGAAATGTGCTCAATTATGTGGACATCTGTGTGCGTGAGTATGTGAATATGCATCCATGTGCGTGTGAGCATGTCTGCAAACATAGGGTGTGTGTGTGTGTGTGTGTGTGTGTGTGTGTGTGTGTGTGTGTGTGTGTACGTATGTCTGGGTGTATAGTTATCTACACACTGTATACTGGGTCAATACAGAAATGTGTGTGTGTGTGTGTGTGTGTGTGTGTGTGTGTGTAATGTATGCGCGTGTTTGTTTGTGTGTGTGTGTGTATGTAATTTATGCGCTGCACGTGTGTGTATCTGTGTGTGTGTGTGTGTGGTTGTGAGTGAGTAATTGAGCATATGTGTGTATAAAGCCTCATCTTAGATCAGAGGCTCTGTGAGAAGCTCCAGACTGCCCTGGTTGTTTACTCTCCTCATCAGAAACCGAGGGCAACAGATGTGTTTGCGTGCTCGACTGCGAGTGTTTGCGCGCTCACTTCCAAAACATTTGTTTACGTTTTCCCCCACAAACACACCTGCACACGAGTAGTGCTCTGCCGGCAGCTCGGGCCTGCCTTTGCCCACACGGGCTGCACTGCTCTGCGAAGGTTAGCACCTCGGGGACCAGGAAACTACTCATCAAACAACAAAGCAGGCCAAGGCGCCGCGCAATCAACCACATGTGAGCTGAACAAAACATTCATCACAGGAGAATGCACTGCATGTCGGCTCTGAGCACACCACACCATTGATAAGAGTGTAGGGTTTGACATATTTTTTTCTTCTTTCTGTCACTTTCAAAGCATTGGCGTTGTTTGGTTGTCTGTTTAAAAAGGATCAAAAATCAATAAAAAGTAATTAACAAAACAAAAAAAAACGGTTTCAGGTCCCCAACAACCATCATTAAGGACGAACTCGGAGGACAAGTAAACCCAGAGCCGTATAGCAAGACATTGAAAGAAAGACGCAAGGTGCTTGAAAATTGTTAACTTTTGGCAGAGAAAAGCCGACTGAATTCCCCCTGTGCGATACAGGAGACATCTCATTTTTTTGTGATGTGTCAGTTCAAAGCTAAAAAAAATTAAAATGCCAATAAAGGCCTAGGTATTAGGCTAGACATTTGGATACGAAGCATGCATTATGAAGCTATGAAGTTATGCCACAAATGTTATCTTCATGCTCAAGAGGAAAAACTGAAATCATGTAGGCTAAATAACATAGGGTAGTAACGTTAACAAAGTGTTATCATATTCCTCAGCATATAATTTTAATAAGAGACTTATCGATATGATCCATGATAACGGAGGTTAGCGTTAGCCTACATTTCACGCAAATAACAAGATGCAGGGTAGCCTAAAGTTAAAGTTGACACTCCATTTGAGTTGTCTGTTTTGAGAAAGTTATTGCATAGGCCTACTATAAGGTAGCCTAGCTTAGCTAATCCGTTATGTATAGGCTTTCCTGTCAGTTAACAACCAGCACAATGCATTGTGTGCATTGTATTTCAATGTTCAATGTGTGGCCTGCGGCATAGGCTACTTTATCAAAGTAATTATCCTCTGACCTCAGGGGGAAATGATTGCCTACCCCTGTCATTATGTGGCCTTTGAGTAGACAATGTTTTCACTTTAATATAAATCTAATTGTTTGTGCAGTCGAAGCCCTAACATAAGCCTAACCTAACTTTACAGTGACTGCCCAAATGTTTAGCCTACCTTCCATAAAACATATGTTTATTTTTCATTGGTAAACCTGCTACACCTCTAGAGGAAAACAATCAGGACTTGACTACACCGAATATTTAGGCAATATGCTTTTATTCTTCATCTTCAAGTTCAGCCAGCTTGCCTTCTATGCTCTGTCCTCCGAGTTCGTTCTTGATTACGGCTGTTAGGGACCTGAAACCGGACTATTTTCCAAATCCTGGATTCGATTCAACTGAATTCGGTTGATGTGTTTTTTAAGTGGCTGTAGCTTAAAGTTTGAGGAGATCATGTTGACGTGCTGCACTTCGTGTTTTTTTCCCTCTTGCCATGCATGCTGGATAGGACATTGTTAGTGTGTGTGCATCATCGATTGTACCTTTGATTTCCAAGGTTGAGATTGTGATGTAATTTCGATCAATTTTTTAGATAAAACCGAGATTGTGACTAGTAGGCTATGGAATGTGCTTCATCTTTGAAAACTGGCAGGATGCACACCCACTGTCAAACAGCATTTGTACAGTTACATATAAGGTACAGTAAGGCAAGGTTCTCTTCTCTGCCAGTGCTAATCTGTGTGTCTGTGAGCGTGTGTGTGCACGTGTGCATGTGTGTGTGTTTACATTTTGAGTGAGTGAGTGAGTGAGTGAGTGAGTGAGTGTGTGTGTGTGTGTGTGTGTGTGTGTGTGTGTGTGTGTGTGTGTGTGTGTGTGTGTGTGTGTGTATTTGCATTTTTGAGTGAGTCAGTGAGTCAGTGAGTAAGTGAGTGTGTGCATTTTTGAGTGAGTGAGTGTGTGAGTGAGTGTGTTTGCATTTTTGAGTGAGTGAGTGAGTGACTAAGTAAGTGTGTATGAGAGTGTGAGTACCTCCAGGTACATCCATTGTCTCTGCACAGTGAGGACCATCTCGATGACCTCTAGCACCAGGGACAGGCTGCGCTCCCAGTAGTCAACCTCCTTCTCGAAGGCGCGCACGAAACGAGACGCCTTCATGGTGGAAAGGGTTACCTGGTTATCCTCCAGAGCCTGAAACACCTCCTCTGTGCTCCTGAGACACACACACACACCAATACGCACACACCACACACACACACACACACACACACACACAATTTCACAATCAGGGTAAGGGCATTTTTATTTGATTTCACTTTTATTTTTATTTGCATTTTACACAACTTACCAACTTCTCCAATTTGGGGTTGTACATTCCAGAATGCTTAGAAAATGCTGGAAACATATGCTTTGTACTAACAAATGCCATTTATTTTACAATTTTCCCTCAATTGTCTAGGTGCTGCTAAGTTTAATCACTGATAATAACATACAACTATCCAACAAAGTGATATATTTTGAGGTACACAGACATGCCTAATATCAAGTGCTTACCAAAATGTTGAAACATCCCACATGCAATAGACAAATTCATCCCACTTTAAGCCAACTGCCTTTTGTTCTTTTGTTTTGCTTTTTTTTTTACCATGGGAAAATACAAGTCATTGTAGTCCACAAGTCTGAGAAAACACCCAATTTAATTCAAAATCACACAGGCGAGCAGGCATTGCTGTAATCTTCAATGTCTCAGTGAATGAACAAAATAACAGGAATCACCAATGCCAGGTAGTCTATTTCTGATATTATGCATCTATAACACAATCACACATTCTTCTAGCAATAAATTGCACTTTTTAAGTTAAGACAGAGAGAAGAAGAATACAATAATGGTGAAAACTGGTGTGGATAAATGGTTGAAAATATCCCCCTGCCGATCCAAAGAGCTACACCTTCCTCTCGCTTCTTCACACCATGAGGTGTTGTACTAAGCGTCACACCCTACCGCCCTCAGAAAATAAGAAAGAATGTGGGAACGCCATGGGCCAGATGTACGGAATAATTTGCGGCTGTTTCAGACACTAATTCTTTGCTATTAACGCCTTAACCCTTAGAACCCTAAGCAGTTTTTAGGGCATTTTCACTACCTTTATTCATAAGGATTTATTCTGGTCATTGTAAGTGCCACACACACATATTATATATTGTTTTTTTTCAGCAGAGTCTAGGCTATCCAGATCTGCCATCATTTCATGTATTAGTACTAGCATTGATTTTATTTAGATTTTTAAAGAATTAAAATATAAAAATAATATTATAAAAATTCTTATATTTTGACCTGTATCTCACCACAGCAAGCTCATAGCTCTACATGCATTTCATGTGTGTGTAGGGCAGACTGTCCTGAAACGGGCAATATAATTGCCATGTTGGAGGGATACTCTGGGGCTGAGCAATTTACAGAAATATGTGGTGTGTGATTTACGGAAATAAATGCCATTTTTTATTTAGCGATGAAAAATGACCATTCTGCGCTCCATATCTGTGACACGAACTGATCTGACCTGACTTGACCCAAGTTTGCCTGTTAGCATGTGTGACTATGGTGTATGCACTCATGATGATTCTCAACTTTTTACTGCATTGCCATGAACAAAGTAAAGGCAAAAAAGGTGTTTCTTTTTTGAACAAATTGGTATGCAATGTGAGCCTTGAATTGGATGCCATGCAGGAATTTGCTAGGATCTCAAAACCGGATTATGAACATGTTTTGCCATAGAGAAACACACGATAGCGTTGGATTATAAACATGCTTTGCCACAAAAACAGACAAAAACGTGGGGTGAGTCCAGCTATATGAAGTTATTATTTTGCTGTCACTTCGTCTGTTTTATAACCCAGAAGGATGTATTTGGTATCAAATGATAGCTCTGTGTCTCCTCTTTCATCTAACATACGTGGCATATATATCCGATCACGGGTCCCGAGTAATTACTCCGAGAGTAATGGGTGTGCAGCGTTGGTTTGTGTACATGACGTTAATATTTTGCAGTCACTTCTTCTGTTTTTATAAGCCAGAAAGATCGATATCCATGGTACCAATGGATAGCCCTGTTTCTCCTCTTTCATCTGATATGCTTGCCATATCTATGCGATCACGGGTTCGCGAGTAATTCAAACGAGAGTAATGGGTGCGCAGGTGAACGCAGAGAAGTATAGACTTTAAATATGATGCAATTTTATTTAATTTCATGATTTTTTAAAATGTTCATACTTGATCGTACAGACAAGTGCGTAGTCTCTTTGGAAAGCCCCACTTCTTCTCTGTCACAAAATAAAGGTTTTATCTCGTTGTGATGAACAATCGCGGAGCAATGTAACAGAGAAGAAAGGGTGTGTTTTTTGACGCACTTTGCGTCAATCGGGTTCTAAGGGTTAATTCAAGACATGATATGTGTGAACTGACCGCACATGAATGAAAGCACATTTGGCCTCACACAGGAGTGCTGCATGGGAAACTGTACTTTTCTCACGCATGCATACAGTATGCATTCATGGGCAGGTCGAGGGAAAAGTGAGCGATGTGCGCAAAGACATGGGAGGAGAAGCCTACAGACGAGGTATCTCGGAGTATGAATCACAACCACAGGTGACAACATGTCTTTTTTTTTTAGGAAAAATTCTCAACCTTTGGAAAGCTGGTATAATCCAGGCTGCGGTTCCATGTGTGAATAGGAGAAACTTACAGGAACAATGGAATCAGTACTCAAAGCACCAGTTTTGTCAAAAGCAACTTTTAGTTGTGTGTGCATTTTAAATGTGTTACTTTTGCTTTTTCACATCATCCAGTTCCCTGTAGTTATCGTCTGCTTGACTTTTGACAATGTAAAAACGGCATGCAGTTTCGGCAGACTGGCAATGCAGCAGAGGTGGGTCAGTTTTTGCCAAGTAAGTCCTGTAACATTGTATCCAGGAATAAAAGTTAAACAAACACACACACACACACACACACACACACACACAGAGAGAAACACACTGCAGGGAATGCAGTGTCAATCTTAGTACAGTACATCTGCCTCCATGTCCCTAACCTGACCAAAAACACTGGTGCGTGCACACACACATACACAAACACACCCAAACACACACACACACACACACACACACACAAATACACAAATACACACACACACAGACATACACACATACACACAAACGGACAATAGGAAGGGCTGTTATGGGGGAATATGGAGCTCAAGCCCCTCCTGTCTCATCACGCTTTAGCGTGCTCTGTTATCATGGCAGCCTGCTCCATTTCCCAGTGCCGCAACTGTCGCCATGCCAACGGCAGAGGCAGACTTTTCTGCAGAGACGAGGCGCGGCTGATGACACCTGACGCATGCCCAGGCACGCACGCATGCACACACACACACACACACACATGCACACACACACAAACAGGTACACAAACACAGACACACAAACACACACACCACACACACACACACACACACACACACACAGGTACACAAACACACACAGACACACAAACAAACACACACACACACATATATACATATATATATATATATATATATATACACACACACACACACACACACATATCACACCAAATGAGGCCTCAGCAGCAGGTGTGAAGAGAGACAGTCTTTTATCACCCTTTCCCTCTTCACCTGCGCACAGTTGTGCCATCCCTGGTCCTGCTCTAATTGGAGTCCCTGTGTGATGCTGAGATCACACACACACACACACACACACACACACACACACACACACACACACACACACACACACACACACACATAAACATAGATGAACCACTATCATAGACACACACCTTCACACGCCAGCACACAAATACCGCTGTGATCTGCACACTCGCCACCAGGACACCAATGTCAATTTGGGCTCTCAAGGACGAGGACTGAGAGGGGGTGGGGGGGGGGGGGGGGGGGGGGGGGGCACAGAGAGAGAGAGAGAGAGAGAGATGGATAGACTATGAGAGGAGGAGATGAAAAGGGAGAGACAGAAAGAGATAGAGTTCCCACCCCCTCCCACTCAGGTAAAAAGAGCAATAGGGAGCAGTCTGGAGGAAAAAACATTACGCTTTCAAATGATCTGCAGCCTCAAAGGCACACAGGGACAAGATGCCCACCCATACCCACCTTCAACTGCCAGGCTAGGAGTGGGGGAAGACAGGGAGGAAGGGAGGGAGGGAGAGGGGGAGAGCAAAGGGGTTGTCATGGTAGTGCTGTGAGCAGTGAACTGCAGGGGAGTGAAGCCCTTTAGCTTGAGATGGAGGGAAGTAGAAAGGTACAGGGAGAGAGAGAGAGTGCGAGTGAAAGAGAGAAAGAGAGAAAGAGAGGGAGAGAGAGATCCGTGGGCCACTTGACCTCTGTGTCGGCTGAATGTAAAAAGAGGCTGGCCTCGCCTGCAGCTAGCCCACACCCTGCGGCAGCCAGCAGCTCTCACTCTCAGGAGAACAGCCTCTCATCATACACATACTACACACACACACATACACACACACAGATACATACACGCTACACACACACACACACTACACGTACACACACACACACACACACACACACACACACATACTAAACACACACACACACGCTACACACACTCATACATACAGTGACAAGTGTGTACTGTACATCCAAACAAACTGAAACATATGCACACCCAAGAAAGCTTGTTTACACCTCGATACTGGTAGGTCAACTTTGATTCCCTCACTCACTCTTGAGACACCGTCTGTGGCCCGCAGTAGATATGTACCCTGGAAATCCAGAGTTCTCGCGAGAGCACAATGGAATGGTCTCTGTGAGACACTCTGGTAAGGAGCAATGATGCACGTCACTTTTACCCCAACATTCCGGGGAACCAGCTAAACTGATGAAGACAGCGCTGCAGCGTTGGAGGACAGTACGCATTGGTCGTAGTGTTATCCGATTGCGTCAAAGTCGGAAATCATTCAGAGTAAACATGGTCTAGTGTTATCCGATTGTGTGCAGTGCAATTTTTAAATGCATGCTTGTTGCCGCCCCTCGAGTTGGGCCATTACATTGTTCTTGGCCAGAACCTTAATCTTTATAGATTATCAGGGTCTGGATTTTCCAGGCTAGTAGATATGCAGCAGTCACGGAAATGTCTGGACTTAAAATACAGACACAGAAAACACACACACACACAGAAACACACGCAAATATACAGTGTAAAGGCCCTTTGCATTTCCAGAACACCTAAAGGAATCCTTTACACTCTGTTAACTGCCCAAAGACAACTTAATCACCACATGCCTTCATTACACTCACTCTACTTCACTTCCACACACTATACCTACAATCCCTCACTTTCTACTTTCCCTCTCTCTCTCTCTCTCTCTCTCTCTCTCTCTCTCTCTCTCTCTCGGAAACACATATGGACTGCACACACCACACTTCTCCCTGTATCTCTCTCCTCTCTCATCCCATATTGATCCTAGCAGGTTGTTGTTGTTGTTGTTTTCTTCCTCAAGTCGGAACATTCCCCTGGGGATTCTTGAATTTCCCCTGGGGATCAATAAAGTATCTATCTATCTATCTATCTATCTATCTACATGTTACAGTACAGTATGTGTTTTTTGGATTTCATCGTGTTGAGTCTTTGCTGCCACTAAGAGTTTTTCCTTTTTCTTTTCCTTCAATTATTGTTGTCTGATTTACAGGGTATGTCTGTGGTGAGTTTGTTCATCTACTCTTTCTCATGGGATTAACATCATTTCTGAGGTCACTTTCTGAAACACACACACGTGCACGCGCACACACACACACACACCCACACACACACACATGCATGAATACACATAAGCACATGGAGAACCAATGAGTGTCGCCCTCTGTGGCAGAGAAGTCACACACACACAAGCTCTCTCACTGGCACCCACACAGACACAAACTCTCTCACTGGCACCCACACACACACAAGCTCTCTCACTGACACACACACACACACACACACACAAGCTCTCTCACTGGCACCCACACACACACAAGCTCTCTCACTGACACACACACACACAACCTCTCTCACTGGCACCCACACACACACACACACAAACTCTCTTACTGACACACACACACACAAGCTCTCTCACTGACACCCACACACACACAAGCTCTCTCACTGGCACCCACACACACACAAGCTCTCGCAATGGCACCCACACACACACAAGCTCTCTCACTGACACCCACAAACACACAAGCTCTCTCACTGTCACACAAACACTCAGAGATACACGTTCACACATAATAGACACACACACACAGACAGGCTGTCTCACTGCCACACACACTCTCACACATGTTCACACATACACACACACACACACACACACACACACACGCATAGACTCTCACACATACAAACAAGTGCATGGATGAGTGGTTTTGAGAGACAGAAAGAGAACTAGAAAGATGCAATGTCCTCAAAGGGCAACACTTATTACTGACTGACTTCCTGTGAGTCTGCCTCTGTGCGCGCATGCCTGGGTATATGTGTGTGTGTGTGTGTGTGTGTGTGTGTGTGTGTGTGTGTGTGTGTGTGTGTGTGTGTGTGTGTGTGTGTGTGTGTGAGAGAGAGAGAGAGAGAGACTATGAATGAAAGTTTTCACACACTCACACCACCTTCATATTATATGACTACACTAGTGTCCCAAGAGCCAGTCCTGTATCTGCAATGTGTGAGTGTAATACACATATTCTGAAGTTGCTATTGTCAATGTGTAAGTGTATTCTCATGTGTGACTATGTGTATGTATATAGTGTGTGTGAGTGTGCGAGCGCGCGCATGTGTGTGTTTGTGTGTGTGTGTGCATGTGTGTGTGTGTGTGTATGTGTGTGTGTTCACTGGAGTTGACCTGGTGAGAGACAGGCAGATGGAAACTGCCAAAACATCCTCAACTCAATGCATGGAAAACACAAACACACACACACACACACACACACACACACACACACACACACACACACTTTGTCCAAATAAACATTAAAGTATTTGAATGATACTCCTTCTTTCTCAATTATACAGGTGTGGCCTGTGCATGAGATATGTACATGTAATGTGTTATAATGCGTTATAACGTTTTAGTGACTACGAACAGACAAAGTCATGAGAGGTGAAGTGAGGGACATTTACACTGTCGCTACAAACTAGCAGATTCCTCAGTAAAGTTAGCTTAGTTTGTCCAAAAACTCCAGGTAAAAACTCAATCACAGCAGCATAGCATGGCATTGGCATGGCCGGACATAAAGTGCGTTGTATCTTTGCGATACAATGAGATCAACAAGAAATGTGCTCTCCCTACTCACCCCTCTCCATATCTACATGGCCAGGTGCATATATTCATTCATTTATTTCTACACCTGTGCCCACGTGACTTCGATGCCAATCACAGACGTCAAAATAAAAGCAACAACACAAAGTAAGTGGCATATGGCCGCTACATATTATGTGGAGTATAATGGAAAGCTTTTCCTGGTAGATTGTCTCGGCCATGCTAATGGCAGAAAAAAGACCGTTCTTCTTTCAGTGCTCATACACATGAATTCATGTTGGTTCGTAGTAGCACTCCCAAATACAGTCAGCATGCATGGATATGTAACTACGGGACATGGCTTATCTCTAGGGGGCCTAGCTCTCTATGGATTTGAATTAACCTGTCTGTGTGTGTGTGTGTGTGTGTGTGTGTGTGTGTGTGTGTGTGTGTGTGTGCCACAGCCTGAGTTCTGATGGTGAGTTTATCAGGGGTGAAATGGGAGCTGTGTTTACTGGAGGGCACTGACTCTTTCGATACACCCCCCCCTCTCTCTCTCCCTCTCTCCCCCCCTCTCTCCCCCCTCTCTCTCCTTCTCTCTCTCTCTCTCTCTCTCTCTCTCTCTCTCTCTCTCTCTCTCTCTCTCTCTCTCTCTCTCTCCCCCCCCCCCCTCTCTCTTTCCCTCTCTGTCTCTCTCCCCCTCTCTCTCCCTCCCTCCCTCTCTCACCCTCCCAGCCCAATCAGTGTGTCTGGCTGGGGATGCTAATTGAATTGGGCTGGGGGTCTAGTTCTAATCTGCAGCAGATGGCCCGGCCACTTTGGCTGGTGACTGTGGGAGTGCTTCATCTGAAATGTACCATGACAGAAGCAGACAGAGTCTGACGCGCCACTCTTCCACGGGGTCGCCATCCATAATCCCCTCCCGTATAGAGACATCACAGCAGCTGTCCCCAAATCAGCTCAACCCGGCCAGGCAGGGCCTGCACGAGCAGAGTGCAGCGCTGCACTGAGGGCCTCTGGGCCAGGGCAGACACCAGGCGCTTTGACCAGTTCCCATAGAGTAATAATGACGGCCAATGGATGTATGTTTCTTTCTTTAACTGTTTATGGATGCATGTGTCATGGAAGGAATCTTTGAGCCATCTCCAATAAATCAGCCTGATTTGGGACACACAGACACACACACCCACACACACACACACCTTAAATAGGACAGATATTAAACATGCACAGTATCACTGTGGTGCCACTTTAGTCAAAAATGGGTTCTTTAGTCTGCTCCTTCAAGCAGCATTAAAGAAGCCCTATGAAACAATTTTAGCAAAAATGACCTTAATTATACAGGTTGAGAGTCGTTCTGATGGTTCTACAACACTTTCTGGGTCGTTTGGTAGGTGCTTTGTCTCCCCCTATAGCTTCTCCACTAAAAAAACGAATATGCAACTTTCTGTTCCTGGTCCGAAGAAAACCGGATGTGACTTACATTAGCGGAAGTATTCAATCGCACCTCGAAAGTCAGATTGTAGTTTCGAAGAAGACTGAAAAACGGACGCCGACTTGGCTTTGTTGCTGTTGAAATTGTAAGTAGCCGACCCTTGGGTGAACTAATGTGGTTTGATAGTCTCTTGAACAATGTGTTTGCTCGACCATTTTATTGTGAGCCCTGTATGTGTTTAGCTTGGTTTTTTGATGGCTACCTCGCTAGCTAGTGGGGGTTTAGCGTAGCAGTCACTTGCTACCGAAGCTGCAGGGGGAGCTGTGTAGTGAAAAATGCGAGCCCAAATCCAGTGAAAACCCAGAAACAGCGAAGGAATAACCAGACCTGCTAAGTTCTTCTTTAAAGAAATCTTCTCTTTGGATCTTATCCAAAACCCCCTTCGCTAATGAGCACTGAAACTGCTTTACAGTCAAAGAGAACCCCTCTTGCAAGCTAACAGCTCTCTGTGTAGAACATCAGCTTGAAAGACCCCTCATC
>NC_055974.1:24836793-24854293 GCF_018492685.1 Alosa sapidissima
TCAAACGCTTTAATATGGGAAGAACTGTTTCTACCTGGTGTATCAATGAGCTATATATGTTACATTGTACTTTTCTGCTTTTTTGCACTTCTGGTTAGACGCAAACTGCATTTTGTTGGCTTTGTAGTTGTACTCTGCACGATGACAATAAAGTTGAATCTAATCTAATCAAATCTAATCTAATCTAATCTACATTTAATCTATCTTGAGATACACACACACACACACACACTGCACCACTGTGTCGCCAGTGATCATTTCACCTGTAATTGCTGAATTACATGAACACACCACACGGTGTGTCTCGTCACCGGTCCCCTGGCGTGTGACGCACGACGGGGCTGGACCCACCTGCGTGCGTTGTCCTGCAGGGAGGCGTGCAGCTCCCGGAGGCGCGTGCTGGCCATGAGGCTGAGCAGCTGGGTGAACTTGCCCTGCCACTCGTTGCAGTGCTGCACCAGAGAGAACTTGAGCAGCGCGCAGTCCAGCAGCACAAACTGCACACTCAGCACCGTCTCCTCCTTCTGCACGTTGTTCGCCACCTCCGTGTACCTGCCAAGGGGGGGGTGTGTGTGTGTGTGAGTGTGTGTGTGTGTGTGGAGGAGAGAAAGAGAGAGTTAGTGTTTATATGAGAGAGAGAGAGTGACAAGGTTTGTGTGTGTGTGTGTGTGTGTGTGTGTGTGTGTGTGTGTGTGTGTGTGTGTGTGTGTGTGTGTGTGTGTGTGTGCGTGGAGGAGAGAAAGAGAGAGTTAGTGTTTATATGAGAGAGAGAGAGAGTGACAGGGTTTGTGTGTGTGTGTGTGTGTGTGTGTGTGTGTGTGTGTGTGTGTGTGTGTGTGTGTGTATGTGTGTGTGTGTGTGTGTGTGTGTGGAGGAGAGAAAGAGAGAGTTAGTGTTTATATGAGAGAGAGAGAGTGACAGGGTTTGTGTGTGTGTGTGTGTGTGTGTGTGCGTGGAGGAGAGAAAGAGAGAGTTAGTGTTTATATGAGAGAGAGAGAGAGTGACAGGGTTTGTGTGTGTGTGTGTGTGTGTGTGTGTGTGTGTGTGTGTGTGTGTGTGTATGTGTGTGTGTGTGTGTGTATGTGTGTGTGTGTGTATGTGTGTGTTTGTGTGTGTGTGTGTGTGTGTGTGTGTGTGTGTGTGGTGTGTGCGTGGAGGAGAGAAAGAGAGAGTTAGTGTTTATATGAGAGAGAGAGAGTGACAGGGTTTGTGTGTGTGTGTGTGTGTGTGTGTGTGTGTGTGTGTGTGTGTGTGTGGGTGTGTGTGTGTGTGTGTGTGTGTGTGTGTGTGTGTGGAGGAGAGAAAGAGAGAGTTAGTGTTTATATGAGAGAGAGAGAGAGAGTGACAGGGTTTGTGTGTGTGTGTGTGTGTAATAAAGGTGAAAGGTGTATTTGTGTGTACGTGTGTACAAGTTGAGAGATGAAGACAAAGCACGTGTGTGTGTGTGTGTGTGTGTGTGTGTGTGTGTGTGTGTGTGTGTGTGCATGAATGTGTGTATGTACATGTGTCTGTGCATATGTGAGACATCAGATCCATGCACATGTGAGTATGTGTGCAGGTATGCACAGTCCCGAGCAGAAAGAAAAACAGAGCCCCTGTGCATATGATTAGTAATCAGGGGCAGGCCTGCATCTTCCCATACGAGAGCAGGCGCCCACAGCAACTAATCTCCCCCCACAGGCACCACTGGGAGTGATTATGCCTGAGCATGCATGCTAGGTTCCTGTGTAAGGTCACCGCCAGCACACGCCCCGCACCGCACCGTACCTGTCAATACCAGTCCAGCGTAATGCTGTGCAAAGCTCTGACACACACACACACACACACACACACACACACACACACACACACAGGAATACCCTCACACACACACACACACACAGGAATACCCTCACACTCACACACACACACACACACACACACACACACACACACACACACACACACACACACACACACAGGAATACCCTCACACACACACACGTGAACGCTCTCTCTCACACACACACACACACACACACACACACACACACACACACACAGGAATACCCTCACACACAAACACGTGAACGCTCTCTCTCTCACACACTCACACACACACACACACACACACACACACAGAGAGAGAGAGAGAGAGAGAGAGAGAGAGAGAGAGAGAGAGAGAGCAGTGGCAACAGCAGCAGCAGCATCCGGACTGTTGACAGAGCAATTATTTACATGTATGCTTGTCCAGACATGATCTATAAGGTGGTGACAGGTAGTGCTTCTGACCCTTTTCACCTTCTGATTCATGTATTTACATGTCTACACAGGCTCTCATCGATACACACGCTCAATAGCACTCACTTCAGATGCTGACACAGGGATCTGATGCATACCATAATATCACACTTGTGGCCTCAGGGGACATCTCACAGACCAACTAATCAGATGAATAAGCGTAAACATTAACTTAGTCCCACAATCACTCTCTGTATATCACATTACATCAGATACTTGAAATCCATCACATACTCCCTAATACATTTCTTATCAATTTATTTCTAGTTCTGACTTTTTATTAACAACCATAATATGAATAATGCCACCGCAAGAGAGCTGATATGCTGTTTTGATTAATCCATTTGGGCTATACATTAAAACGTGGCCCATCTCACACGGCTGTGGGCTAACCTTTGCCACGTGCTGGGGCCGGCGTGCTGAGCAGCTGTCATTAGTTATTAGTGCTGACATATATTAGCTGATTTGTCATGGATCAGCGGCTCGCTGTAACGGCGTCTAAAATGTCAGGTTAATGGAACGGTCACGGGAGTCATAATTCACGAGGTCTCAAGTGCGGGAGAGAAAAACTCGCCAACACCTTCTGAGAGAGGGACGGCCACCCTCCAAGGGATGTGACACGAACAGACACACACACAGATCCATCTCAAGAGGGAACTGTCAGGGAAGTGAAAGCTATTTACTTAATGTGTGTACGCTGAGATGTTATGCTACACTTGGTTATGTTGTTGTAAATTACTCTTGGGCTCTCAAATCTCTACACTTCCAACACTAATGCGTTTTCAATTTATAGTGATTTACATTTCAATGCAATTCTTTAGAAGGCATAGCTTAACTTAGCTTAATAAGAGTCCAAAAAACATCACCTTAAAACATGCTGTTATCATTATGGATGAAAAAGCATTTGTACTTAATTAATTTTACCATGAGACACTTTTTACAGGAGATCTCAAACAAGGTAACAAGGTATGTGGTCTCTTTCAGAATCAAACCCATAACCTCACTGTTGTCATCCTCTTGCCCCAATAATTTAGCTACAATGCTCATTTATGATTTATGTTACGTACGGATATGGACAGAGCCTTCTGTACATATTCTGTATATAGGATATATATATATACAGAATATCCTTTATCGGGATCCTAAAAAGATCTCCTAAATCTAGGTTACTGTCATTACGAAGAAGCAGTTGTTCTCAATTAATGTTACCATTAGACTTTTTACAGAAGATGTCCATTAAGCTACGGCTTAGCTGCACTTAGTTTTTACAAGCTGATTGGCAACATACTGGGGATTAGGTGCCTTGCTCAAGGGCATTTCAGCCGTGGAAATTGAGGGCGTGGAAAGTGCAGTTCATTCAGTCCCGCTGTCCACACTTTTCCTGCTGGCGCAGGGAGGACTGATCTAGTGGCCCCTAAACTCTGTACACTTACATATGTCTGGAGAATCAACAGATCGCAACTGAACTCGCATCCCCGGTGACCACAAACTCACTGAAGCAGCCACTGTAAATACTTGCAAAACTTTCTCATCCTATTCTAAAACAAGTAGCGAGCTTTTTATGCAGTTTCCAGCACTCAGTCAGCGCTGGTCAGATTGACAGAATGAGAGAGAGAGAGGGGGGGGGGGGGGGGGGGATTACTTGTTTTATAATGGATCTCAGCAGAATAGTCTGAGAGGAGGTCAGAGAGGTCTTTCTACTTTTGCAACGTTTTTGCTGAAGCTGGAGAACATCCGCCCTGGTCTCAATCCTTTCTGGCTGCCACATTCAGCACAAGCCTCCTCCTGGATCTGACGGGCGGAGAGGCCTAATAGCACACTGCAAGCTCCAGCAGGACCACTCTGGAGGAGCATGTAGTTAGGGACCAGACCAGTCCCAAATCAGCACACACTGGCAAATGTGCAAGAGTGTGGGTGTGTGTGAAAGGTATCTGCCCACTGCCTATGAGTGTGTGTGTGTGTGTGTGTGTGTGTGTGTGTGTGTGTGTGTGTGTGTGTGTGTGTGTTGCATTAATGTTTGTGTGGTGTGCCTGTGTCACAAGTATACAAGAGTGTGAGTGTGTGTGAAAGGTATCTGCCCAATGTCTGTGAGTGTGTGTGTGTGTGTGTGTGTGTGTGTGTGTGTATGTGTGTGCGTGTGTGAGTGTATGTCAGCGTGTGTGTGTGTGTGTGTGTGTGTGTGTGTGTGTGTGTGTGTGTGTGTGTGTGTTTCTGCTTTTGTGTGTGTGTGTGTGTGTGTGTGTGTGTGTGTGTGTGTGTGTGTGTGTGTACGTGTGTGTTTGTGTGTGTGTGTGTGTGTGTGTGTGTGAGCGTGTGTGTGTGTGTGTGTGTGTGTGTGTGTGTGTGTGTGTGTGTGTGGGTGTGTGTGTGAGCATGTGTGTGTGTGCGCGTGTGTGTGTGTGTGTGTGTGTGTGTGTGTGTGTGTGTGTGTGTGTGTGTGTGTGTGTGTGTGTGTGCTGACCTGAGTGTTTGCACTGCTGATGCACATAGTTAGGTGCAGCTGCCGTGTGTGCACTGAAGGCATACATGAATTTGTGTGTCTACCCTTCAATGTGCAGGATTCTTAATGCTGCTGAAGCATTTTCTGTGGCGCATCTCCTGTGGCGCATCTCCATATGTGGCTGCCTCTGAGTGTGTGTGTGTGTGTGTGTGTGTGTATGTGTGTGTGTGTCTGTGTGTCTGCGTGTGTGTGTGTTTGTATATTTTGTCCCTTGTCTGTCAGAGGATTTGGTGTGTGTGTGCGTGCGTGTGTGTGCGCGCGTGTGTGTGTATGTCTGTGTGCATAAGCATATGCCTGTCAAGGGATTTGGGGAGTGGGGCTGGGGGTCGAACCTGGCAATGTCAGCATCAAACGAGGACACGGGGGGGTTGAGGCGCTGGTAGCGGCGGATGAAGAGGTCCTTGTTGATCTCCCAGATCTCCCGGTGCTTGTCCCACGTCTTCAGGTAGGCCTGCAGGTGAGCGGCGTTGGCCGTCATCCCCGCAGCGATCGCCGCCTGGATCTTACACACCTCCTCGTCCTGCTCTGAAGGGCAGAAGTGAGGGACACAGAGAAGAGAGAGAGAGAGGAGAGAGAGAGAGAGAGAGAGAGAGAGGGGAGGGGGAGAGGAAAAAGAAGGATGTGAGTAAGAAAGAGAAAGAGACCGCGAGAGGGATAGATAGAGAGAAAGAGAGTTGTTAGAGAGGAGGAGAAACAGAGAGACAAGAAAAAAGTGATAGAGGGAGAATGATGTAAGCCGCAGGTCAGAGATAAGAGGACCTTGTCCAGACGGCAGAGAGGTAGCAATAGGTTACATGTCCATGTTCTTATGCTAAATTCACTGCAGTCTGAATGCAAATGCACACACACATACACTCAAACACACACACACACACACACACACACACACACACACACACACACACACTAATGTGCACACACATACACACACACACAGCCGTATGCACGCAGACACTCACAAACAACACAAGGACACACACACACACACACACACACACTCACACAAAAAGGAGAGGGCAGACAGAGGATGAAGCTGTAGGCAGCTGAATAGAGTGGAGCTCTGGGAGAACAGCAGGCATAGCCCTGAGCTGCCTCCTCCAACCGCTCATCACTGATTCAGGACAGGCAAACTGTCAGTCCTCTAGCCAACACCTTTTACACACTACTTACTAACTCTCTGTCTCTCTCTCTCTCTCTGACTATCTGTCTCGGTCAGGCTCGCTCTCTTTCTGTTTCTCTTTCTCTCTGACTGTGTCCATCTCTCTCAAGCGTCAAGTCCAATGCTTTGGGCCTGCTGCACCACCGGCTGCCTATCAAACACCTCAGAGATGGATTACGGACTCAGGAAAGGAGGAAAGGGAGGATGTTGGGGAAGAAATGAAACAAACTAACAACTAATGGTCAGTGAAAGAGTGCAAGTAAATATGTGTGTGTGTGTGTGTGTGTGTGTGTGTGTGTGTGTGTGTGTGTGTGTGTGTGTTTGTATTTATGTGTGTGTGTATGTGTGTATGTGTGTGTGTGTGTGTGTGTGTGTGTGTGTGTGTGTGTGTGTGTGTGTGTATGTGTATGTGTATGTGTGTGTGTGAGTGTGTGTGTGTGTGTGTGTGTGTGTGTGTGTATGTGTGTGTGTGTATGTGTGTGTGTGTGTATGTGTGTTTGTGTGTGTGTGTGTGTCTGTACCGATGATGGTGTGTACAGGCTTCCTCTGGGTGCGCCTGGCGGGTGAGCAGGTCTGGGAGCCGCTGGAACACTGAGATGGTGCTGATGAGCTGAGGACTGATGCTGTTCACCAGCTCAGCCAGCTTCTGCAGGGTAGGGGAGAACTCCACCTGGACACACACACACACACACACACAACACACACACACCACACACACACACACACACATACACACACACATAAATACAACACCACACACACACACACACACACACCACACACACACACACACAAACACACAAACACAAACAACACACACACACACCACACACATAAACACAAACATATACACACACACACACACACACACACACATAAATACAAACATACACACACACACATTTATATTTGTTCTCTCACAGAATACAGAATACATACCTACATGCATAAATATACATAAATGTACAAACTACGTTCTCACACACACACTACTATGCTTTCTCATACACACCTGTAAACGGAGTATAGTAGTATTTGTGTGTGAGTAAGTGATGTACAGTATGTGAGATTATGATAGTGTGTGTGAGAGATTATGATAGTGTGTATATGTGAGGTTATAATAGTGTCTATATGTGATTATGATAGTGTGTATGTGAGATTATGATAGTGTGTATGTGAGATTATGATAGTGTGTGTGTATGACAAAGTATTAATTATTTCCTAAGCGGCCCCTACATAGGCTACACTCAGGGACATAGGGACTCTCACACAAATATGCAACATCTAGAATGTACCATAGTAGAACACAACATACAGTAGAAACATATACGCTTAGAATCAAATCACATAGTAACACATACCCACCAGCTGAACCCAAAGTCATATTTCACTAATACATATTCAATGATATACTGTACCACATTGTATAAACACAGTCACAGTCAGAAAAACACATACAACCTCAAAAAGTCCTCACAAAGCGACCACACTGTTTGTCCTGCCCTAAGGCCAGTGTGTGCGTGTGACCTGTGGCTATGGCCAGCCCCGGGCCAACACTCTCTCAGGTCCTACCACTACACTGAGGTCAAACACTGAGCAACTCTCAACACACACACACACACACACACACACACACACACACACACACACCACACACACACACACACACCACACTCACACATATATACACACACGCACGCACGCACGCACGCACGCACGCACGCACGCACTCTCTCTTTCTGTCTCTCTCTCCCTCTCTCTCTCTCTCTCTCTCTCTCTCTCTCTCTCTCTCTCTCTCTCTCTCTCTCTCTCTCTCTCTCTCTCTCTCTCTGACTCAGTTCCTCCTCAGTTTTCGTTCTCTTTCTTATTCTTTATTTCTCTCAGTTTCTCTAAACTCTCCACTTCTTTCACTATCGAAAACTAAAGCTAACATGTGGCAGATGAGAGTGTTGAGTTGACCAACCAATGATTGTGCTTAGGATCTTGGTAATGGTATTAAATGGTATCCCCTTGGGGATCAATAAAGTATCTATCTATCATCTATCTATCTATCTAAATTAACAAGCATTTTTTGACTTGTCATTAAGTTAGCTTTAATTAAGGCTCTTTCACACCAAGTCCGAATTTGAAGTGAAATATTCACTACATATTCAATACATGTGTTCTTATTAGTCTTTACATACCGAGGACAAAATCGGAAGCGATACATTTCCATATTTGGTGTGGACAAACTAATAAGAACACATTTTTATTTACCTGCATGATTTCATGCGAATATTCGTCTGTAAATTCGGACTTGGTATGAAAGGGCCTTTAGCTTTCGGACTTTGCGCTTTTTCCTGCCATTTATGTCAGGGCTCTAGAGGGGGAACATTAAACCTTCAGAAAACAAGCAGCGATGTACTTATATCATTGAGCTTGACGTTAAAACGCCTGCTGCTATATGCAGAGGTCCAGCCAGCCTGCCTGGGCAGCATTGGTGAGTCCTGATGTATGGCTCCTGTCTCCAGTAAAGCAAGTGGCCCTACACTCTGTGCCCTGCTTGGAGATAAGAGCGATGGGAGGCGCAGGGGGATGGTGCAGGGAGGCTCTGTAAGCGGTATGGTCTCATGACCTGTCAGAGGAAGGGGCTGAATATGACTCAGACCTTTAGAAATGCTGCTGGGGAAAAGGCTGCTGCCCCTGGCTGACACAGCTCGCCTTCAGAAGACAAAGGAGCTGTGTCCTTTTTGTGTGCGTGTGTGCTTGTGTGTGTGTGTGTGTGTGTGTGTGTAAATCCAGGTGGTGTGCATCACTTGCAAGATGCAAGATTGTGATATCACACAGTTTCTTTTGTCAAAACAAATTGTGCTTGGGGACTAGGTGTGTGTCTACAGTATGTGTGTCTATGTGTGCATGAGTGCATCTGTGTATGCACTTTCTGCCTACTTTTCAAGTACAGCCTTGCATTTGTTTATTTGTTTCCATTTGTTAACTATGCATATAAATCCATAACTCTGCATTTCTGTATGTTTGTGTGTGTATGCGTGTGTGTGTGTGTGTGTGTGTGTGTGAATGTCTCTCAGTGTGTGTGTGTATGTGTGTGCACATCTCAGTGTCTTAGTGTGTGTGTGTGTGTGTGTGTGTGTGTGTGTGTGTGTGTGTGTGTGTGGTGTGTGTGTTTGTGTGTGTGTGTGCATGTGTGTATGTGGCGGTGTGTGTGTTGTGTGTGTGTAACACATACTGTGCAATGTGCATATATTTGGGATTTTTTGCGTATTATGTGATACAGTACATTGTGCTAGCATGTATATTTGTTTAATCATATATGCTTATGACAGCAATGGACTTATTTGACCATGCAGTCAATGACAATGTGTATTGATTATTGGTGACCACATGTGGTGGTTTTACCTACATCACCTAATGAATCTTAAAATGGGAATTCCATATTGTCCATGCAAATTTACAATGATGATTTGCTGATCTCATCTGCTGATTCCGGTATTTCCCAATAATATGCTGTTGTGAGCAATTTTCATAGCAACTCCTGTTTTAGTTGTGATATGTCTTTCAAAGCAAGAACACTTGAATGTGAATGAAGCACAGTAGACAATATACACTGAGACAATGGCTGAAGCAACACGAAGCAAGTCCGCTATATGGTTACTCGGATCAGAAGAGACTGAAATAACTGGAAGTTACCCTCCAAGAAGCAGGTTTCATGTGTGTTGTAATATCAATTTCAATTTCAATTTAATTTCACTTATAGAGCGGCAAAACATTACTCAGTGGTCGCTTTACAGAGTGTTTAAACATTTAAAGAGAGCCCATGAGTATTGGAGATACATACAGTATAGGATGAAACCTCAAGCAGATCCACGACTCAAGGGCCAGACCCAAGGGTATCACTTAAAACATTGAAAAAAAACTATTCATGAAAGTGCAACAGCTGTGATCAAAGAAGTCTTGGTATTCTAGGACAAGGCTAGGATTCCCGTTCGTCCCCAACATCAAGCCATAAAACAACTGGAAACACTTCAGGACAAATGGCAGAAGCCAAGAAAAATGCCAAGAGAACTTCCAACTCAGCAGTCCAATGTAGAGGCCTTCATAGATTAGTTAGGAGACCTTATTGATATTGCATTTCAGGATGCACTCATTCATCTCAAGAATCCATAAGATAGAGACTTTCTTCTGGCCCAGAGTGAAAATGGACATCTCAGGTGTACAACTGTACATTATGATGATACTATACTATCGTTCTGAGTTCAACATTCTGTCATTACGTCATACAAGCATGACAAGTGATTTTTGTTTGTTTGTTTCTTTCTTTCTTTCTTTCTATGATTTTGATGTTGTATGTTGTTTACCACCTGTGTTATTAAACATAATATTGCATTTTATTTTTTGTGTGTTCTTAAATGCCACAATTTCTGCAAAAATTAGCGATTCCGGAAATATTCAAAGGCCTTGAGCAACCTCTAGATATTGTAGGAACAATTCAAAAATTTGCACAGTGTGTTTTTATTGATATCCTAACACATTTAGGGGGTGAGAGTTAAACATTTCCAAATTATTTTTTTTTTACCCCATATAAGGACCACCCTAGTGTGTGTGTGTATGTGTGTGTGCGTGTGTCACACCTGCTCTGTGGTGCCGGGAGCCCCCTGTCTCAGCACCACCTGCACCCTGAACAGTTGGTTGGGGGAGGCCTTGCTGTCTCCGTTGATGGCTTTGGAGAGCTCCTGCAGCGAGCGCTTAATGTTGAGGCGCAGAGCCTCCTCCACCATGCTGTCCATGTGCTCTGTGAACGTCACCCAGTGCTGCTGCACCTGTACACACACACACACACACACACACACACACACACACACACACACACACGCACACACACACACACACAGGTACATTCAGAATTCACAAGTACAAATGTATGTTTGTATATGTACTTTTAAGTGTGAATTTACTGTAAAAACTGTACACTTATTATCTCGCTCTCACTCACTCACACACACACACACACACACACACACACACACACACACACACACACACAGACCTCGGGTCCATCCATACGGAAGGTCTCATAGACGCGGGCCATGATGGCCACGATGTGCTGGTGCGCTGCCTGCAGGCGTCCGAGCTGGTTCTGCTGGTGGGCCAGTTGGTCCTGCTCGAACTCGGCCTCCCGGTACACCGTCCTGCCGTCCACACGCACCAGCAGCAGCTCACTCATGGCCACGCAGTGCTGACCAATGGCCAACCTCGCCGCCTTGTACTCGTCCACTATCAGCTGCACCTGATGATGGGGCGACAGGACGGGTAGAGGACGTGAGGGTGAGAGTACAGTAGAGGAGAGGAGGTGAGGAGAGGTAAGGAGAGGAGGTGAGGAGGAGAGAGTACAGTAGAGGAGAGGAGGTGAGGAGAGGTGAGGAGAGGAGGTGAGGAGGAGAGAGTACAGTAGAGGAGAGGAGGTGAGGAGAGGAGAGGAGGTGCGAGGCTAGGAGAGGAGGTGAGGAGGAGAGGAGGAGAGGAGGTGAGGAGAGTTGGTGAGGAGGAGAGAGTACAGTAGAGGAGAGGAGGAGAGGAGAGGAGGTGAGGAGGAGAGAGTAGAGCAGAGAAGAGGTGAGGAGAGGAGAGGAGAGGAGGTGCAAGGCTAGGAGAGGAGGTGAGGAGGAGAGGAGACGAGGTGAGGAGGAGAGAGTACAGTAGAGGAGAGGAGGTGAGGAGAGGAGGTGAGGAAAGGTGAGGAGAGGAGGTGAGGAGGAGAGAGTACAGCAGAGAAGAGGAGGGGAGGAGAGGAGAGGAGGTGCGAGGCTAGGAGAGGAGGTGAGGAGGAGAGGAGAGGAGGTGAGGAGGAGAGAGTACAGCAGAGGAGAGGATTAGAGGAAAGAAGGTGAGGAGGAGAGAGTACAGCAGAGAAAAGGAGGTGAGGAGAGGAGAGGAGGTGAGGAGAGAGTACAGCAGAGGAGAGGAGGTGAGGAGAGGAGAGGAGGTGCGAGGCTAGGAGAGGAGGTGAGGAGGAGAGGAGAGGAGGTGAGGAGAGGAGGTGAGGAGGAGAGAGTACAGCAGAGGAGAGGAGGTGAGGAGAGGAGAGAAGGTTAGGAGGAGAGAGTACAGCAGAGGAGAGGAGTAGAGGAGAGGAGGTGAGGAGAGGAGGTGAGGAGAGGAGGTGAGGAGGACAGAGTACAGCAGAGAAGAGGAGATGAGGAGAGGAGATGAGGAGAGGAGGTGAGGAGAGGAGGTGAGGAGGAGAGAGTACAGCGGAGAAGAGGAGGTGAGGAGGAGAGAGTACAGGAGAGAAAAGGAGGTGAGGAGAGGAGGTGAGGAGGAGACAGTAGATAAGAGGAGAGGATGTGAGGAGGAGAGATGAGGAGAGGAGAAGAGTTGTGGAGAGGAGGTGAGGAGGAGAGACTACAGGAGAGGAGAGGAGAGGAGGTGAGGAGAGGAGGTGGAGGTGAGGAGGAGACAGTAGATAAGAGGAGAGGATGTGAGGAGGAGAGATGAGGAGAGGAGAAGAGTTGTGGAGAGGAGGTGAGGAGGAGAGACTACAGGAGAGGAGAGGAGAGGAGGTGAGGAGAGGAGGTGGAGGTGAGGAGGAGAGAGTATAGTAGAGGAGAGGAAGAGGAGAGAGTACATAAAAGGAGAGGAGGTGAAGAGGAGAGAGTACAGGAGAGGAGGAGGAGAGGAGAAGGAGGTGAGGAGGAGAGATGAGGACAGGAGAGGAGGTGGAGGTGAGGAGGAGAGAGTAGATAAGAGGAGAGAAGGAGAGGAGAGGAGGTGGAAGAGAGGAGGAGAGAGTACATACAGTAAGAGGAGAGGAGGTGAGGAGAGATGATGAGGTGAGGAGGTGAGGAACAGGGGAACAGGAGAAGAGAAGAGGAGACAAAAGGAGAAGAAAGAGTACAGAAGTTGAGTGGACAAAACAGGATGAATAGACGCAGAGAGTAGAGAATACTGTAGGTTGAGTGGAGAGCAGATAATGGACACCCTAAGATGCCATGAGTTTACATTTATCTCAACTCTTTGAGATCTCAAATTAGTCATGTTGTTATCTCAGGAAACCAGAAGTTCAGCTATCTTGAGACAATGACATAAATCGTAAATAGGGCCAGGTCTGAGAAAACAGACTCTAAAATCAATGATCAATGTAAACTGATGGCATGTTCCATACCGAGGAGAAGAAGGAGACAAGATAACAAGGACCGAGACAGGACATAGGGCAAGAAAAGAAAAGGGCCGATGGCTAACACAGGAAGAGTACAAACCAGAGCGAGGGGGCAAGTGTGACACTTAACAGCATATAGACCCTTTCATCAATAAAAACAAAAACAATGCTTGAACATTCTATTTGGGCCCCAATCTACTTCCTCTGCATTAAGATAACATATGGAATGTTAAAAAGGAAGTCTTGTGGGGCCAACTATGATGCTGATAATGGAACTCTCTTGAAAGGGTCCATATTTCATGTTTAATATTCAGTAAATGTCCAGTTTTACTGTGTCGACCAAGGACAGGAAATTAGCCAGTGACTGCTGTTTAAGAACTGCATCATCTGAGCCAGTAAAATAAATAAGCTATTAAGAGGACAGAAGGAGTAAGAGGAGGGAGAAGACAGAGCTGTAGAAGGAGAAAGCAAGCCTGGCAGAGATATACCATAATACACACTCAGCCGAGAGAAGGTTTGAGTACCAAGGTCTCTCTCTCTATCTCTCTCTTCTTTCTTTCTCTCTCTCTCCCCCCCCCCCCCCCCCCCGCCCCCGAGGTCTCTAGAGAGCACAATGAATATTGCTACGACTCCCCCGTGCCCTCATCCCTAAGTCAGTGCACGGGCAGGGTTGGAACTAAGCATGTTAATCGGGTAATCAAATGCATCTGCAACACCTGGTGGAGTTGTTTAAAGGAACACGGCAACTTTTTGAGAAATAAGCTCATTTGCCGTCTACCCCAGTTAGAGGATACATACCCTTCTCTTCTCCGTGCGTGCAATAACTCAGTCTGACATTGTTAGCCTAGCTTAGCATAATTTACTGGATGTGGGTTAGACCACTTAGCCTATAGCTAGATAGATAGATAGATACAGTAGATACTTTATTGATCCCCAGGGGAAATTCAAGTTAGCTGGCCTTAAAGGGCAGAGTCTGAAAGATCTCATTTCCGAAATGAGTAACATTATGCCATTTTACGGTCTTTAATGAAAACAACTTCTGAATACTTTAAAGAAACAGAGAAGATATTGAGGAGTGTAATAAACTGCAGGATTTTTAAGAGGTTCTCGTTCTCATCAGGCACTTTCTTGTAGGCACCTATTTTGGTTTTCTTTTACAATGGCACTTTAGTCTCTCTCTCTCTCTCTCTCTCTCTCTCTCTTGTACCTCTCTATCTCTATCAAATTCAATTCAAATGATGCTTTATTGGCATGACAAATATGACATTTGTATTGCCAAAGCAATTGTTACATACGTACAGTATGTAACAATTGTACAGTATCATATGTACAGTATCAGGATCTAAGCAACTATACAGGTATATACAAGGCATAGGGGTACATGGACAAAGTGTAAAGAATTTTTTTTTTTTTTTTTTGTCTGAGTCTGAGTACAAAATATTGAGTTCAAGTTCGAGTTCTGAGTGACTCAACACAGGCAACAAACTTACAGACATACAATACATCAGGGCACATATATAAAGTGGACTGCGTAGAAACTTCAAGTATGGTACAACATGAGGGGACTGTGTTAAATTACTGTATGTGGCTGTGGCTGTGACTGTGAGATAGGTGTGTGTGTGTGTGTGTGTGTGTGTGTGTGTGTGTGGTGTGTGTGTGTCACATGTACATGCATACAGAAATCACTCAGTGTCTCTCAGCTGGTGACAGGCAAGGACATATTGGGCAGCAGTAATACAGCTGTCTGTGTCTTCTCCCAATAAGTATAGTATTTTATTCAGGTTTGGTAGGTCATAGAAATCAGGGATTTTTTCTTTCATTTTTGGGAAGTATTTATTGCGAATTGATTCAAATTTTGGCCAATTTTGGTAATTCAGTTTCAACATCATCTCCGCACTGCTGGCATAGACGCTCGCCTTTTGGAAGCCATGTCTTTTTGTGTCTTCCTGTTTCTATGGCTAAACGGTGTTCACTGAGTCTGTATTTCGTTAATGTGCTTCTCAAATTTGTTTCTTTTATTTTTGTTAGGTAATGTGCAAGTGCATATTTCCTGTTTAGGGTCAAATAAATGCATTTTGCTTTGGGATTGTGTTTTGGATTGCCAATATTCGTCATAAAATGTCTTTTAGGTTTTGGGGGGGTTGATTAATCCAAACATTTGTGTGGATGATCGGGAGTTACCTTTGCTCAACTCTTGGTGTTTCAGGGATTTATAATGGAATGAGTTTGGGTCGCTCAGACTTACATGTTTGAAGAACTTGTTTGCCCTTTTCTGAATTTTGATCAGGAGAGGGTATTGGCCTAGTTCTGCCCTACATGCGTTATCAGTTGTGTGCCGGTGGACTTTTAGAATGGCTTTACAAAATGCTGTATGCAGGGTCTCTATTGGGTGTTTTTTTTCCCATTTATCTAGGTCCTGATTTCCAAGAGGGCCCCACACTTTACTGACATAAAGGGCAATTGGTTCTATTACTGATGAGAACAGTTCTAGCCAGATTTGGATTGGGAATTTCGAAAGGGATTTGTCTTCTCATGGCCAGAAGAGCCCTGTGTGCCTTGTCTCTTAATTCATTCACTGCCATGTTGAATGATCCTTTATTATTTATTCTAAGGCCAAGGTAGGTGTAAACGGGTGCATGTTCGACTTCATTAGGTCCTAATCTAAATATGGGTAGACTTCCCTGGTATCCGGATCTTTTTTGGAAGATTAATATTTTTGTTTTATTTGTGTTAACAGCCAGGGCCCAGGTCTGGCAAAACTTTTGAAGATGGTCTAGTTGAGTCTGGAGTCCTTTCTCTGTTGGTGAAAGAATGAAAAGATAATCTGCAAAGAGCAGGAATTTGACTTCACTGTCAAGTGAGTCCAGGAGCTGATGACTTTTCAAGTATGCTTGCTAACTCATTAATGTATTAAATAAAGTTGGACTTAATGAGCAGCCCTGTCTCACTCCACGTTCTTGGGGGATTGAGTTGGGTTCTTTTGGATCCTATTTTGATGCCACACTTAGCTCCTGAGTACATAGATTTAACAATGTCATATGTTTTTTCCACCCACACCGCTTTCAATTAATTTGTAAAATAATCCATGATGCCAAATGGAGTCGAATGCTTTTTTGAAGTCGACAAAGCATGAGAATATTTTGTTTTGGTTTTGAGTATGTTTTTCAATTAGGGTGTGCAGGGTATACAGTATATGTGGTCACAAGTGCGATAATTAGGTAGGAATCCGATCTGGCTTCTACTCAGGACACTGTGTTTCATAAGGAAGTTTTTGGAGCCGTAAATTTAATAACACTACACTAACTTTCCTAGGTTGCTGTTAACACATATGCCCCGGTAGTTGCAGGGGGTCAAATTTATCTCCGCTCTTGAAGAACTAGTCCGTAGTTCCAGATATCTGGGAAGTTACCCACACTCAGGACAAGATTGAGTAGTTTGAGCATGACCATTCTGAACTTACTGTCAAGGGATTTTAGCATCTCATTTAAAATACAATCAAGTCCATATGCTTTTTAAGGCTTCAGTTTGTTAATTTGGGTTAGAAGCTCCTGCTCTGTGATGAGGGAGTCGAGTGGATTTTGGTAGTCTTTGACTGAGGACTCTAAGCTCTGTAAATTTGTTTATTATATTTTCTTGGTCCCTGCTTTGGTCTGATTCCACTTTCTTAAAAAGAGTTTGGAAATGGTTCGTCCAAATTTCTCCATCTTGAATCACCAATTCTTGATGGTTTGATTTTTTAAAGCGATTCCAGGTTGTCCCAAAAACTGTTTGTGCTTATGGACTCCTCAATCAGTGTAAGTTGCTTATGGGTGAATTGGCTTTCTTAGTTCTTAGTACACATTTATATTTTCTTAATGTCTCACAATAGAGTAATCGGATAGATGTGTTATTAGGATCTTTGTGTTTTTGGTTGGATAATTTGCGAAGCTCTTTTCTTGCAGATTGACAGTCAGCATCAAACCAAGTGTCATCTTTTTTAAGCCTTGGTTTTGCTCTTGATCTTTTTAGTTTTGCCTTTTCCACTGTTTTTTTTTTTTAAATATTAGGTTAACTATTGCCAGAGTCTGATGTACCTCTCCATCTCTCTCTCTCTCTTGTACCTCTATCTCTCTCTATCTCTTTCTCTCTCTCTTGTACTGTACCTCTCTCTCTCTCTCTCTCTCTCTCTCTTCTCTCTCTCTCTCTCTCTCTCTCTCTCTCTCTCTCTCTATCTCTCTATTGTACCTCTCTATCTCTCTAGTATCTTTATATCATGTATCTCTATCTATCTCTCTCTTGCACCTCTATCTCTCTCTCTTATATCTCTCTATCTAATCTCTCTCTTGTACCTCTCTATCTATTTCTCTATTGTACCTCTCTATCTCTCTTGTATCTCTCTATCTCTACTTTGTCTCACATACTCTCATATACT
>NC_055974.1:24869293-24871793 GCF_018492685.1 Alosa sapidissima
ACTGCTGCTGGCAGTCACACACCTGTATAGGAGGGCAGGGCAGGTATAAGTAAGTAAGTATATACGTATATTCTATTGATCCCGTGAGGGAAATTTGGTCTCTGCATTTATCCCAATCTGTGAATTAGTAAAACACACACAGCACACAGTGAGGTGAAGCACACACTAACCCGGAGCAGTGAGCTGCCTGCTACAGCGGCGCTCAGGGAGCAGTGAGGGGTTAGGTGCCTTGCTCAAGGGCACTTCAGCCATGGATGTGGGCATGGGAGAGCAGTGCTCAACCACTTCCCCTGCCCACATTTTTCCTACTTGGTCGGGGATCGAACCGGCAAACTTTCGGTTACAAGGGTGAAGCACTAACCAGTAGGCCATGGCTGGCCCCAAAAGGTGGGGTTACAGGTGGCTACAGTTCAAGAAAACCGTCATGTGCGTTCAGAACACACTGAAATACTTGTGCTCTAGCTCTCTCGGTCTTATATACAGTGCAACCGGAACGTTTTTCAGACCCTTTCAATTTTTTTATATTTTGTTATGTTTCAGTAGCCTGGCTAACGTCAGACCTCATCTCATTGAGATGGGGTCTGGGAACTAGGCATTCATTTTCTTACACATAGGGGCATAAGTATACACGCCCCTATGTTAAATTCCCATAGAGGCAGGCAGATTTTTATTTTTAAAGGCCAGTTATTTCATGGATCCAGGATACTATGCATTCTGATAAAGTTACCTTGGCCTTTGGAATTATATTAGCCCCAAGTCTGCACATGCCCTTCACCATATCTCACGATTGGCATAGGGTACTTTCCATAAGATCATCTCTCAATGCAAATCAAACCAGCTATTACTGTAGGCTATCTGAAATAAAGCCATGGCAATCTCTAGGTATGGTGAAGGGTATGTGATGATGTGGGGCTATTTTAATTCCAAAGGACAAGAAAACTTTATCAGGATGCATAGTAGTAACAAAACATAGTAACAAAATGTGGAAAACTTGAAATGGTGTGAAAACTTTCCGATTGCACTGTAAAATGCATAACAGACACACCTTCGGAAAAACTAACATTGAGAGACACTACACAACATTCAATACGGTTCAATAAAAAATAAAACAAATACGGCTTAATAAGTGTGTGGTATGTGGAGTGTTGTTTTTTAGTTAAAAATGACCTATATCAACAAAATGCAAAGAAACACAACGTAAAAATCGCCTGTGCTCTCTGCTTTTTCCACTAAGGTTAGCATACAAACCAACTAGAACCAGGTCGTCTTTCGACATGCTAATTTCCACAGTATGGCCGCAGTCAAGACAGTTTGAACCCTACAGAATTACAGAAAAAATGCCAAGGAGGGGGAGGATGGGGTGAGGAGAAGAGAAGAGAGGAGAGGAGAGCAGTCTCAAACTGAGAAACATCATCCCTCCTCATTAAGCGACAATCCATCCAGAAAGCAGCAATAAAGACAGAGAGAGACAGAGCAAGCCCAATAAACTGGACCACTGCAGAGGAGGAGATATAAGAACTAGGAGAGAGAGAAAGAGAGCGAGAGAGGGAGAGAGAGAGAAAGAGGTGGGATGACAGACCAAAAATTGGGACAGAGGTGTAGGCAGAGAGAGAGAAAAAAGAGAGCTTGAGAACGCATGGGATAGAAGAGGGAGAAGAGGACCATACAGACAGAACAAACAAGGGAGGAGAGGTAGCTTAAAGAGAAGAGTGCAGGAGGGAACAGACAGAGTGCAGTGTCTCACAGACAGAAAGGCAGGCTGGGGCAGGATCAGGCTATCAGAGGCTCTGGCGGCGTCTGCGAGACGAACTCCGAGAGCCGGGAGGGAAGAGAGATAAATCGGCCGGGGAGTTGGGGGATAGCAGGGGAATGACCTTGGAGAAAACACACAGACTACACTGTACTTTAGATGCTTTCAGGGTTTTTTTTTCTTTTGTTGAGAGGTTTAGACAGGATGTTTACTAGAATGTGTGTGTGTGTGTGTGTGTGTGTGTGTGTGTGTGTGTGTGTGTGTGTGTGTGTGTGTGTGTGGTGGAGGTTGGGAGTGTGTGTGTGTGTGTGTGTGTGTGTGTGGCGGAGGTTGGGAGAGTGTGTGTGTGTGTGTGTCCAAGTGTGGTAGGGGTGGGGATGAGTGAGTAAATAGTACAGTAAATAGCCGTAAATAGCCCCTCTGTCTTGTCCTAAGCCTCCCTCATAATTCCCCTTAGATGTCAGTGTCATGTCCAGATCAAGCAGAGGAAGTTCAAGTATCCTACCAGATGCTATCAGAACAAGTAAAAGTTGCTGTAACCGTTTCTTGCTTCGGGGAATATTAACCATTACACTATCTCACAAATAAAGAGTCCTTCACAAGGTAGACTTTCCTATTCCTTAATACTGTGGTGTTTTGGAAGTAAGACATGAATCTGATCAGTGGCAGTTCACTTAATTTAGCAACAGTTGTTTCATGTCAACAATAGCCCAATTGTCATAGTGGATTACCATGGACAGCATGCTAATC
>NC_055974.1:24886793-24924293 GCF_018492685.1 Alosa sapidissima
GTGTGGGGGGGGGGGGGGGGCCGGCTGCAGCAACTCGAGCTAGGAAAAAAACTTGTTTTTGTACCGACTGTTTCGTGAAACCGATCTCTGTGTGAAAAATTGCCGGATATCCCCTTTAAGTTGGGTGAAATGGGCAGGGTTTCTTGAGTAAGTAAAAGTGTGTGTGTGTGACTGTGTGTGTGTGTGTGTGTGTTGTGTGTGTGTGTGTATGTGTGTGTGTGTGTGTGTGTGTGTGTGTGTGTGTGTGTGTATGTGTGTGTGTGGGGAGGGGGGGGGGGGGGGGGTATGGGGGTGCGTGTGTGTGTGTGTGGGGGGGGGGGGGGGGGGGGGGGTTGCAAAGGTTGGGGAAGGTGGAGGGAGATTGAGTGAGAGGCACCGATGGGAACTGATCCTGCTGAGTGGGTTAAAGGCCTGTGCCGAGACACCGGCGAGGCCAGGGAAAGCAGAGGGGAGAGAGGGGAGAGAAGTCTGCGTGAAGGGGAGACGCTTTGAAATGAGCAATGCCACCTCTGCTGCTGCTGCTGCTGCTGCTATGGCCACCAGCTGAAGGCATCTCGTCCTACCCAGACCTCAGGAAACAATTAGACCTGTTTGAACTGTTTTTTTCTTTACTCCATCACATTCTATCTCTCTCTCTTTCTCTCTTCCTCTCTCTCTCTCTCTTTTTCCCACTCTCGCTGCATCAGTTGGGTTGGCACTCCTTGATGTCTCATCAAAGGCATCAAATGAAAGGAGGAGAGACAGAGACAGTGAGAGGGGATGGAGGAAGGATGCAGGGAGGAGAGAACAAAAGGACGGGACACAGACTCGGATACAGACAGCTGTGGTGCCGCAACTCCAGAGAGATGGGGGGGGGGGGGGGGGGGGGGGGGTCAGAGTGCAATTATGGGAGGTTAAACGCTTTCTCCCTCCGAGTGCAGAGGACTGTAAAAATGAAAAAAAAGAGGAGCTGTGGGATGATAGCAGAAGCTCAGGGGCTCGGCCTGCTTCTGGTGAAGGCTGAGGTTGCTGCTGGTGCTGGTGCTGGGTTTCCAGGACGATGGTGGGAGAAGGGGAGGGAGGGGAGCTAACGCCCACAAGACCACTGCATGAGACAAAAGTGGAATGTGGCTATTCTAACCTAGATGCAAGAGGAGGAGGAACACAAGCTTTTGATGTGTGTGTGTGTGTGTGTGTGTGTGTGTGTGTGTGTGTGTGTGTGTGTGTGTGTGTGTGTGTGTGTGTGTGTGTTTATGTGGATTTCCACGCGCAAAAGGAAGTCACAAGGCCAGTGCTGCATTGAATGCCAAGCGTGTGTGTCTCTTATCAGTTAGGCAGGTGTTGTCAGAGGGACACTGAACTGTACCAGCTGCTACATTGCAGAAGAACTTTGAAGAGCTCTGGCATGGAGACTGTATAAAAGACCCTTACAGGTGTGTGTACAGAGCAACAGGTGACCGTGATAGAATTGGTGTTGATGGTGGAAGTCATGGTGTTGATGGTGGCAGTGGTGGTGTTGATGGTGGCAGTGGTGGTGTTGATGGTGGAAGTCATGGTGTTGATGGTGGCAGTGGTGGTGTTGATGGTGGCAGTGGTGGTGTTGATGGTGGCAGTGGTGGTGATGGCAGTGGTGGTGGTGATGGAGGTGGTAACAGTGGTGATAGTAGTTGTTGTGGTGGTGATGTTGTATTGGTAACAGTGGTGATAGTAGTTGTGGGTGGTGGTGATGTTGTATTGGTAACAGTGGTGATAGTAGTTGTGGTGGTGGTGATGGAGGTGGTGTACCTTCCGTAAGAGGGCGGTGAGCCTCTCGCGGGTGTTGTAGTAGACGGAGTTGACCCAGATGAAGCGGATGATGTTGATGATGTGCGCCAGCTTGGGGGCCCCCTCACTGGGCTTGAGCTGGGCCAGCTCCTCACATGGCTCCCGCAGCAGGGACAGAAAGGCCAGGTTGGACTGGGCCTGCATCGAGCCGTCCTGCACACACACACACAGTCACACAAACAGAGTCATATAGAGTCATGTCATATAGAGTCATATACTCCCACACATATCCCACTCATATACACATACACATATACAGACAGACACACACACACACACACACACACACACAGAGTCATACAAACAGAGTCATATAGAGTCATATACTCCCAAACATATCCCACTCATATACACATACTGTACACATACACAGACAGACAGACACACACACACACACACACACACACACACACACACACACACACACACACACACACACACACAAACACAAACACACACACACACAGAGTAATATAAGCACAGGCTCTCTCTCTCACACACACACACAGCCACACACATAGTCATGTACAACCACACATATACATACAGTCCCTCCCTCCCTCCCTCTCTCCCTCTCTCCCTCTCTCTCTCTCTCTCTCTGTCTCACACACAGTCACACATACACCATACAGTCACACACACCAAGAATAGCCATGCACCACAGGGACGGATATAAGAAAGAGAAAGTCATCTGGGTGTTGGCTGCCCATCAAAAGACTGGACAGTGTCAAGCCGGCCTACACAGTGACACACACACCCCCAAACACTAATGCCCCTCAGTGGCTGATCAAAGGCAGGGGGTGGTAATCAGAGTGCTGGCTGGCAATCATCAGCACAGACAGTATGCATGGTTGGCCTGATGGTGCTTCAGAAAGTCCTATCATGTATTTATACTACCTGTGCACTTAGAGAAGAGATGATCCTCACTAATTAGCAGATCTACCTGGCTGAAGAGTAGTGCTAATTAGAATCAGCTGGTTCTAGTGAAGGGTTAGAACAGATACAGTATGTGGTAGGACTTTCTGAAGCCAGACTTTTCCACCTCTGCTGATTGTCATATCACATTTCGTATAGAATATGTATATGTTTATTATCCATCCAACCAAATGCATTCTCACTGTTGGCTTGCAAAGTGAAGGGTTACTGTAAAAACCGGGATAATTCTTCAGAGAATATTTCCACTAGAAGTTTTGAATGTGTGTGTGTTTTCTTGTGTCTAAATTAGTTATGTTATGCCCTCTAACATTTTATACTTGACACACTACACTTGAACTATTTATTCTAAATAAACAGCTGTAGTAAATAGCTTTGCTTTCCAAATTCCACTATTGTAAGAAGCAACAGCTAATTAATTCTGTAGCTGATGGCATAAACATCGCCTAAAATTCAGCCAACGATGCAGACGGCCCTTTCCCTATCTCCTGTTCCTCCCCGTCTGCTGCTTCTGTTCCCTCATCACCATCTATAACGCAGCAGTATCCCTGTGCGTTCCCATCTATACAATATTAGCATCCGCATCAGAGTGTTATCTACATACATTATCATGATCTATATCACATTACCATGTAGATCAGCAGTCATTTGGAAACATTCTGACAGCATATAAATAATTCCTGGGTTACTGTGCAGTAGGATTGTGGAGAGGAGGTGGAAATGTCGTGTTTGTTTAGAGTATAGGGCAGCTCTCAAAGAGGTTAAGTTTGGGGTAATTCTTGTGGAAACATCTTGAGAGGGCAGCTTTGGATTTTCAGGTTAATTCAATTCCAGCTGCAACAGCAGTAGCTTGCTCCGTAATAACCATATCATGGTTGCAGAGTTTATGCTTTAGTCTGCAGATGGCTTCATTTTAAGTCAAAACAAAGTCATAAAGCGGCAATGCTTTTTAAGCATTTTCCCCGGGGAGAGTTTGCAAACTTGAGTTGCGTGGTAAGTGCCTGGCAAAACCCGACGTTTTTTAAAATCAGAGAATCGGAGCGAGCAAACTCCCCGCGGTTTCTTTTTCTCCATTAAGAAGCTCCAGAGTCTCATCTCGCATTTCCTTTGATTATTCAATCAGGCAAAAAAACAGGTGTGCAACGCCAGAAGATTCTGACGCGGGCTTGAGCGCCAACATCTGGCCCCCGGTAATCGGCTAATCAATCCATACGAGGAGTTTTCTGCCTTCCGGGGCAAGAGAGACAGGAATTGAAAAAAAGAAAAAAAAGTGCATTTTTTTCCCCCTGCCAAGATCCAGGTGTGGTTCTGGCGGCCCGAGAGGCTGTTAACTTCCGCTCCGGTTCACACGGCCCGTTTAAATGAGCGACTGGCTCATTGCCGTAATGCTCTCTCCTGAGCACGTCGCCGGCTCTCACTCTCTCTCTCTCTCTCTCTCCCTCTCTCTCTCTCTCTCTCTCTCTCTCTCTCTCTCTCTCTCTCTCTCTCTCTCCCTCTCTCTCTCTCTCCGCCGGGGCGAATTCGTTTTCGTCGGCTGTTCATATATCACTCTCATGACCGCTCTTTTATTCACACCATTACCTCTCCATTATAATCTCCTCTTTATTCCACACCTCAGACCCCCTCCCCAACCCCCCTCCCACCACCACACACACACACACACACACACACACACACACACACACACACACACACACACACACACACACACACACACACACACACACACACACACACACACACACACACACACCCAACCCCCTCAGTTCTCCCAATCTCACTGCTCTTGCAGGCTCTCTCCTACTTGGCTTAAGTCATCCCACCTGACCTGGCCTGACCACACCTACAGTGCAGTACTCTAGCCGCTACATTTCCTCTTATCCCGTCTTTTCACAAGAAGGTCGACGCATACACAAAAGCCAAGGAGAATGGGCCTGGCCTCTTAAGAGCCTCTTAAGAGCACTCAAGTACCCAAACTACTGAGGAGGTCATTTAACATTTCTGCCACTGTCATGTCCTTATAGAACTTAAGACAATTGCTGTGTGTAAGTGCCCATATTTCAGCCTATTCACTATACACAGAAAGCCATCTGGAGTTTGGAGCTGCACCACAAGGGTCTTTTTGGTTTCAAGATGAACAAAAACATCAATACCCAAACTCTTGAAAAACTATTTGAAAAGTGTATCTAATGTCAAATGCTGTCAACTTAATCCTAGTGTACTGCCCATAGTTTACTGAGGGCAGAATAATCAAGAACACAGAAGACTCCTGAGTGCACTATGGAAACTACAGCACTATGGCAACTACAGCTGCCTCATCGCATTTGTATTCATCATAAGCAAGACCCTTATTCAGAGAACCCAAAAGTCATTGTGAGTATTATGGGTACACTGTAATTAGCGACTGCTCGCCCTGAGAGTTGAATAAATGATTACAGCCTCGCTGGTGGCAATGCAGGCTCCAGCAGGTGACGTACAGGTACGCAAGTCGATGGAGAGAGGAGCGAAATCCAAATGCAGAATGATGCTAGCTCGCTGCATCTTTTTCTGTCAATCACCTGAAATTGCTAATAGGGTGTCAGGGGATGAAACTAGAGACTGAAAGGTAATGATTCACTGCAAGATTTGCTTACCTTCTGTCACTGGGCGTTACCAACATCGATACAAAGTCAAATTGGATTGAAATGCACATGGATACATCATTATTCTACAAGGTGGATTGATCTTTTTCACTTGTAATTGCGTGGAAAACTTTCAGAATACAAACAGGTTGACAATCTAGACACGTCTATCAACTCTTTCTGCGAGTCCTCAAGCATGCTTGAATAGCTGGCAGTGGGGGCTTGAAAGAAGCACAAAAAAAAGTACAACTTTAAATAAACAGTACACAACACATGTCCATACAGTAGATACTCTGCATTGATTTGGCGGTCAAGATAAATGACCGCGAAACGTTTTTGTGGCTGCTGCCACATTGATTCTTGATTCTTGATTCTGTAACCTTATTGTTGAGGTCAAGATCCGCTAAATCCCTATTGGCTTCTAACGATATGGACCCTTTCAAGAGAGTTCCATTCTCAGCATCATAGTTGGCCCCACAAGGCTTCCGTTTTAAAATTCCATATGTTATCTTAATGCAGAGGAAGTAGATTGGGGCCCAAATAGAATGTTCAAGCATTGTTTTTGTTTTTATTGTTGAAAGGGTCCATATTCAAAAGTCTGAATATCAAACAGCACAGTTAACACTGCATTCAAGTCAAAACTCAGCGATGACAGAGTTTAGGTACATAAAATGATGTTAAAATTGAACAACAAAAAACAACAGCAACAGCAGCCTGATCGCACAGCTTTCAATAATGAGGCCTCTAAAGACAATTCTTCTGAAAAAATGGCAATCTGTATGAGAGCACTTCTTTGGAAGCAGCTCTACAGCTGGTTTGGTGATGACAAAACTGCATTGTGTTCCACAGGATAACACATAACACAGTGTGTCTTCAGCACAATGCTGTGTCTGTGTTGGTGGTGTAGTGTACTTGCTTACTGTTGGTGGTGTTCTTCAACTGTTGGAAACGCTATCATCTCACAGAAGCTGTCAGTGGTCAGTACTTGGTCAGTTAATGACAATGGGGTTGCAACAGGTGTGATAATACACAGTCTGTATGTACAGTATAACTGTCCTAGCCTCTTGGACAATATTTGTGTCTGTAATGAGAAATGACAGTGGCCTAAACTAAGTACCTGCACTTGCTTGGCCAGCTGCCAAAGAGGAGACCTACCTAGAACACACAGCCCTATCCATCTTAGATCATACAATCACATTCACCCCTCTGGTGATGGTAATGCAATTGGCTTTCTCTCTCTCTCAGTACCTGTATCTGCTTGACCAGGCGCAGATGTGTGTGATGCCTGTAATGCAACGTGCCTACGCACTGCGGAATGCAACTGGCCTACACACTCCCGCTCTCTTTCTCCTCCCTCTCTCTCCTCCCTCTCTCTCTCTCTCTCTTCCCCCTCTCTCTCTCAGTACCTGTATCTGTTTGGCCAGCTTGCAGAAGGGTGCGACGTAGGAGGACTTGCACATCTGCAGGATGGTGCGGACGTGCGTGACGCCGGGCTGCTGCAGCTGCTGGCTGATGCCGGACAGGTCGGAGCAGCGGCTGCTCCAAAAGGAGAGCTCCTCCAGCGGCCCAGTGGTGTCGCCCGTCTCCACCGTCTCCTGGGCGCTCAGCATCTCCTTAATCTGACGCGTCCAGTGGATCATCACCACTGAAGGGAAGACAGGGAGGGAGAAAGAGTGAGAGAGAGAGACAGAAGTGGGGGAGAGAGAGGGAGGGAGAGAGGTAGAGGGAAAGAAAGAAAGAAAGAAATAGAGAAACAGAGAAGGTAGGCAGGAAGAGTGATACGAGAAAGAGAGAGATGCACAGAAGGACAGAGAGACACAAAGAAAGACGGTGTTATGTTAAAGACAGACTCATAGATGGATAGAGATATTTAATGATAAGTAGTGAGAGACTATGGATGAGTGATAGCGATGGATGGATGCATTTTCCTGAATAGCTTGCATTGGAATGTGACACGAAAAAATGATTTGTGGCATATTTTAGTCAGCGCGATTCAGTACAGTCTGTTCTATGAATGTATATTTAAAGAGTTCCAGGAAACTCCAAGGGTGTTCAAACAGGCATTGGCACTTTCTGCTATATTCCCCCTCGCAGGACTCTTGGGGCCTGTGCTATAAAAGCCTATGTGTAAACAACATCAATGCACAATGCTCCAGATACTGTAGTGTGGTTTACTGTAATATGAATGGGGCCTTCGACTGCCCAAGGGACTCACCACCACCCAAACAGTAAATGTCCCTACACATGGTGCCAGACAGAGCACACGCTTAAGACTAATTGTACTGGGGTTTCACAATGCCCCTAACCCTGAATCTAGCATTTAACTACTACTGCCCCTGGGTCTTGCTTGCATTTAACTCTTTTCATCACTCCTGGGGACATACTGGTAATCTCCGAGAAGCTGTTGAGTCCAAAATGGCCGTCGGTAAGGCAAGGTCACTACTAAGGACTGAGCCCACGTCTGCACCAGCCTTTCCTACCTAAGAATATTCATCATGTGGAGCAGACGCACTACTTTTTGTGGAGTATTTGATTTAGTGGGGAATTTTTTGGTGGGAGGATGAGCCTCAGGCATTTCTGAGCAGTTAAGTGACAGGTTAACCTTGACAGAAACATACAAGGACACTTCCTAAAATAAAACAAAGGCAGATAAATTGAAAATGCAGGGAGTGACTGGCACCAAAGGCAAAAGTAACAATTCGCTCATGTTACCCCCGCTCCTGTCATGCCTTGCGGCACACAGCTATGTCATCAACAACTCATTTTTTTGCTTTGATGGGAGACGTATGGTTCAGGGCTGGGATCACCAACTTAATAAAGAGAGGTTATTTTTCGGACACAATCTGGTTATTTTTGTTGTCTATTAATTTCACATTCAGCTTTAAACTAGGAGCGTTTACACTGAAGCAATCGTTATTCTTATAATTATAATTATAAATACTTCAATATGTAAAGCACTCAAGACAGTGTGCTCAAGAAGAGTTCTCAAATTCTTAAACATTGAATTATGTATGAACTAAAAGTATGAACCAAGTGTAACAACACAAACAGACAAAAAAAAAGGGGAAACAGCCAAACTGATAGACACATAGTCAGAAAGAAAGATAGACAGACAGACAACCAGACAGGCAGTTTGACTGAGAGATACTACATGAGCAGGTACATACTGGCAGACAGACAGACAGAAAAAAAAATGAAAAGTCTTACTCTCCAGTCTCTGCACAAGCTCCTTGTCCTTGGCCGCCTCCTCAGGGGTGCACTGCATGGCCTCCATTGGGATGTAGAGCACAGTGTTACCAACCAGCTTGAAGCGGGCATCTACAGACACACACACACACACACACATACATGAGCGCGCGCACACACACAAACACACACACACACACACACATACACATACATGCACGCACACACACACACGCATACACACACACACACACACACACACACACACACACACACACACACACACAGGCACGCACACACACACACACACACACACACGAGCAGGCTTCATTATCACAGTCAGGAGGGGTGTGACATTACAGCACAGCGGCCATTAGAGGACTCAGGCGAGGCGTCCTGCCGACAGAGAATCTCATTTGAATGGAGACGCTGCGACCCTACGCACAGGCAGATGCCGCACAGGTGTCACTGCCGGCCTCATGCTGCAAATACATATGTAAGGGTCTGACGATCGGCTGCACTTGATTGATGGATATCCCCCACCCCCCAACCAGCATAAAACTGCATTAAAAATAATAACGATAAAATACAGACAGACCGACAGACCGACATGTTGACAGAGTGGAAATTGAACAGAGATATAGGAAAGGGGATGCGAAAATGCACTGACAGGCAAGCAAGACACACAGGCCAAGAATAGCATGCAGACAGACAGACAGATAGATAAACAGGCAGACAGACAGACAGACAGACAGACAGGCAGCCAGACAGGTAGATAAAAATGTGCCCGTGTAATTGATGGAACCGTGTTGGCTATGTGCTGTCAGAGATATGTTCTTTGTCTTACGCGCATGTTGCTGGATGCTCCCTGCTCTCACTCCATCAACAACACAAAGGGGAAAAAACACAAGCTCTCTTCACTGGACATCTAAACACTTCCCCACTGTGGCACTTCAACGAGATTGGTTTAGAGTGAGAGGAGGGCTGGAGAGGAGGAGCGGGGAAGAAGGGAGGAGAAAAGAAGAGATAATTGAAAGGACATGAAAGAAATGGCTCGAAGAGGAGAAAGTTTGCAGGGGTGTGCGTGTGCGTGTGTGTGCGTGTGCGTGTGCGTGTGTATGTGCATGCCTGTGTATGGGTGTATGTTTGGGGGCAGAGAGCAGTGAGATGAAGAGATGAAAGGGGAGTGAGAGAGGAGAAGGTACAAGTGCTGAGTGGTTCGGCTTCATCTGCAAGGAAAAAGGGCCACTATGAGAGAGGGGAAATAAATAAGCCTGCACTGGACTAGGGTACTTACGCCCCAAACACAATGGCTTGGCATTATAGCCTTCGATTGGCCTTTACTAAGAGACAGGAAGAGCACAAAGAACCCACCCCCCACCCCACCCCCAAAAAAGGGCAAACAAGAGAGACAGACAGAGACAGCGAAAAGACAGAAGACAGAGATAAAGGGAAAAGAGAGAAAGAGAGAGAGAGAGATGTAAAGGGGGGAAAAAGACAGTGAACGACAGAAGACAGAGATAAAGGGAAAAGAGAGAAAGAGAGAGAGAGAGATGTAAAGGGGGGGGGGGGGGGGAAGACAGTGAACGACAGAAGGAAAGAAAGGGATGGCGAGATGGTGGGAGAAATAATGAGACAACACAAGAGAGAGTGGTGAGCCCACAAGCCTGTTAATAAGCCCTGGCAGGAAAACAGGAGCCTGTGTCAAGAGAGACAGAGAGAGAGAGAGAGAGACTGGCGCTTTTCAATCAGGGGCTCCCCGAGCCGCCAGAGTCCTGATGAGGTACTTAGCACTCCACTCTGTTCCTCCAGGACAGCGACCGTGAGCAACAGCCTCCTTTCCTCTTCTTCTTGCCCCCACCACCACCACACCCACCTACCAAACCCAAACCCTCACCACACAAAAAGATGCCGCATCGAGCCAGCGAGCCAAGGTTTCGAGCTCGCCACAGCTCAGAGGTGGCTAATCATGCTGGAAGCCCACAACAGACACATGTAGAACTGATGAATGTACACAAGGCTGGAGGCGTCTCACTATGTGCCCCCACCAGGCTGAATATTTGGGTCGCATGACCGATGCCTGCACAACCAATTCAATATTGGCTCTATTCTGTCAGGGCGGAGGGGTTGGAGGGGGGTCGGATATTCATTCTTCCTTGGTGCGGGTCTTTTAGGGATTTGGTGAATGGCCTGTAATGTTTCACAGTGGCTGCCTCTACCTCCCTTCAAAAATCAGACATAATGGGAGCATATCATTATTTTTGGATTGGGCCCGAGCGAAATCAATATACCGAGGGGGCCTCAAGAAATGATTCCCGCTCGCAGGCGGAAAATCGTTTTTACAGCCGTACAGCCCGCAGAAATACATCATCATCACCTTCCCCAGAACACACAGTGAATTCATTTCCAGTGCTCTAGGCAGGTAAAGCACATACAGTACATGCTAAAGCAGATAAAAGACTTTAACAAAAGAATTGAAATAAAAAAATATTTTTGACTGGTTTGTCAAAAGAAACAAGTCCTGTACCCCTGAAAGTACTTTTTCCTACTTTGGATGTTGTTTCCCAACACAGTGAGAAATACTGAATAAGTGTTCCGAGGGAAAACAGAAGTGGCTACAACTGTTAAAATTACCTAGATGTTGATTGCAAAGCCACTCAGCCCCTGCCCTAAATGCAACACCCTCGAGGGTAAAAAACAATACTGCATTTACAAGAGAGTGGTTCTGACAGAGTTATTGTACAGCTCTTGCAGTAGTTCAGTCGGGCTTGAGCGTTGTGTGTGTGCATGTGTGAGTACCAGCGTCTTCCTGTACCTGTGTTTGTGTGTGTGTGTGTGTGTGTGTGTGTGTGTGTGTGTGTGTGTGTGTGTGTGTGTGTGTGTGTCTGTGTGTGTGTGTGAGTGTGAATGAGCACAGGCTGAGGTGATTGGAATAATTAACGTGATAATTGAACCATCACGGCGCTCTGCGGTGGAGTGTTATTACTGGAGAAAGCCTTGTGCCTGTGGTGGAGCTGCATTTCGTTTCGTTTCGTTTACCTACTCTGTCCGTCGTAGCGGAAAAAAAGAAAGAAAGAAAAAAACAGAAAGCCAAACCACACCGACCGGCCCCTCCGGCTGCAGTACTACGGCGAAGAGCAATTCCAAAATCCCAATAACACTCGTGGTGAAGCGTGAAAAAACAGATCAATGGCCCGCGCTCAGGAGCGGCCCTTGTTGCCGCGGAGATGAACGATGCCGCGCCCCACTGCCAGGAGGGGATACCAGGGCGCGGCTGCCGTCTCGAGGAGGCAGGTGGGTGACATCTAAATGAGCTTTGGGGTAAACAGGCACATTTGGGATAGGGGATATATAAAAGGTCGCCACCACGTCGTCAGGTCCTGAAATTCCACGAAATATGAAAAACACTCAATTTTGCAATGCAGCCACAACATGTTAAAATGCTGAAAATGGATGGTTTCAGATTGCTCTAACTAGCCGAGGCTGCAGTATGTATCACAAAGTCCTAACTGTCCTAGGGACCTCAAGGCACTTATCACTGTGGATACTAATGCTATATGCCCATGCCATACTTATGCCCATGCTCGATTGTGTTTTAAGCCCCCACCGCTGACTTCAAGGCACTTTACTCTAATTTTAACCTGAACCCTAACCCTTGCCTAACCCTAGTGCCTTCCATGCAGCGCTGCCTGGAAGACGACATTGGGGGCTCAAAACACTATAAAACTATGCGCTCACAATTTAGTTATGGAACAATTTATATTGAACTAAATGTGTCACTGGCATCCCTGTAGCAGATATCATTCTCCTTCTGACGTTACCTGTGTTCCAGCTGGTCTTTACCTGTCAGCGTGGTGAGGTAGCGGTGCATGTGGGCCAGGTAGTTGTTCTTGATGCTCTCGGGCCAGCTACCGCTGAGCGTGACGTTGGGCGCGAACACGCCATTCATCAGGCGCAGCAGGCTCTCGCTGCCGCTGCCGCGGATCATGCCGAAGTGCACCGCGCTCTCGAACGTCTCCGGCAAGATCACAGCGTTATCCGCACGGATGAAGTACGCCAGTTGCTCCACCGACTAGACAAAGAACCCAAGGAGGAGAAACAGGTGTAAAGCCAAACACAGCCATCACAGAGATACTGTAGGTGTGATTGCTAAGGGACCAGGGAGGATTAGCCTTTATTCTAAATAGGCTTATACTTAATAATTAGCTGATGCTAAATAGGCTTATGTTCATAATACTTATCTACCTGTACAGTGTAATTAAGTATATAGTGTACTGTGCTTATTCTTCTGTTAAGTCTATACCTTTACAAGATGTACTTCATGGTGTGCACTAAATTCTTGTAGACTAAATGTTACAGTTATAAATCAATAAAAAGTAAAAAAAATTTTGATGGGAAAGAGAAGAGGTGGTGCTGGTGGTGCCTATTCAATTACAGTACCAGTGTTTCCCATACATTGACTTATTTGTGGCGGCCCACCACAATATCAACATTGACCACCACACAATGATTTTCCAGGTTGTACTAAATTATGCTTAAATCAGGTTAGCATCATAACCACGCTGTGCTAATTTGTTAAAAACTGTTGCATTCAAATTAATTCTGCAAACCAACCACCACAAATGGAATTCAATTCTCTGTAAAAAACACTGAGTACCAACAACAAAATCAGCCTGCAAAACATGCTGAGACGCTGTGGTGGCAGGCCAGTGCCATACGTAAACATTTTTAATATGATGGGAACACACATGGCAGAGCTGGCACCTAATACATACACATCATCCACATCACCGGATTCTGTTAGTTAGTCCAGGTCATTACCTGTGATGGCATGGCAAACTCGGTCTTCAGACCGGCATACTGGTCAACGTACACGACGAAGAGCTTCAAGGTGTTGTTGGCGATGAACAAGTCAATCTCCTCGCTGTGCTCGTCCTTCCAGGAGGCCTCCGTCACACCAGGTAGTGCCACGCGCCTTTTGAACAGATCTCTCTACTCATACACACACACACACACACACGCATACATACACATACATACCCACACACACACACACACACACACACACACACACACACACACACACACACACACACAGTACACACACACACACACACACACACACAGTACACACACACACACACACACACACACACACAGGTCAGAGGGCCCGTGGCTAATTGTGCGCCTATGTCCGCTGACATTACCAGCAGCAGCACCGGCACCACTGCCACGTTCGGTAGTTTAAAGCTTAAATGCATAAAAGGAAGAAGGGTGCCTACCGCAAACCCCCAACCCACCCCCACCGCACCCCCCAGGACTCTGAAGCGACGGGTCCCCCGCAGAGGGCACGCGGCAGGGGGGGTCAGATGGGTCAGGGCTCGTAAATGCCAAGAGTGGCACTCCCGCAAGACGGGGATAATTAATTCGAGTAATCTCCATTGATGAAAGAGCAGAAATGGCATCGGGGTTCAATGGCCAGCCACGCCTCTCCTCTCCTCTGCTCTCTAGCCGGCCGCTCTCTCTCTCTCTCTCTCTCTCTCTCTCTCTCTCTCTCTCTCTCTCTCTCTCTCTCTCTCTCTCTCTCTCTCTCTCTCTCTCCATCCTTCTCTCTCTCTCTCTCTCTCTCTCTCTCTCTCTCTCTCTCTCTCTCTCTCTCTCCCCTATATTCCCTTCGGCTTTTATGTTTCCTCACTGGGCCGATGCCACCGATTCTTATATGCTCTACGAGGATAAAGGTTATCTTTAGGAATGAATGAGCAGCTTTTAGGAATGGGCAACTGCTTGCTTTGTGTGTAACAGCTACACATTTTTTTTCATTTCCCCACATCATACTTAAAACTGCTATAAGTAATGTTTGTGAATCTTTCGAACTTCGACCCTATCATCCCCAAGGAGTCCTGCCCCTCCCTTTAATGGCAGGGATGCTTACTGTATATCTTTGGAGGCTAGTTTACTGGTTACTGCAGTTGGACTGTGCTGAATTTTTTTTATTTCCTGAACGCAAAGCTCAGGAGGCTTTTTGGTTCCCTCAGGGTATTTATGTTAAATAATACATGTGAACATGTAAAGGAAGATAGCATAAGTACTTTAAAAACGAATCACTTAGCAACCAGCTTCATTAAAAGCTTGAACTAACTTATTAACTACAGGCATGTAAAAGGGAAAGCATGGCCCTAGCTGTCAAGAGGTGGTAGCGTATTTATACTACAGGTTAATGTGTGTTCTCAAAGGTCACACGTGGTAATGAGGCTAGCTGGTGGAAGCTTCTAGTTGGTACTGTGCATAACGACAAAGGCCTGATTGATCGCTTTACCAAATCCAACAGCGAACAGAACATCTATGTTAGGGCTGCATCTGCAACTGAAAAAAAGAGGCAGCTGGAGGAAGGGAAAAAAAAAAAAAAAAAAAACGCACAAAATTAGTAAGCATGATCTTCAAACCAGTGGGCCCCAGTGAGAAAAGGAGAAATTCAGTAATTCAGAAATTCAGATTACTGCAGGATAGAAATCCTAATCAGCATAATGAGAGAGAGAGCTTTATGAATGCACATATTTAAATGGAGCTAATGAAGCTTGAGGGAATGGAGGGAGCGAGGCATACCAGGGCCGTGGCGTACGCGTCCACAGCCTCTTCTGAACCAGCCGAGGCCGTGCTGTCACCGCCTGCTCCAGCTTTGTCTGTGCTGCCCAGGTCTTCTGACGAGTACACATGCACACGTGTACACACACACACACACACACACACACACACACACACACACACACACACACACACACAGACAAACACACACACACACACACAGACATACACAATCACACACACAGATAGACACATACACACACACACACACACAGACAAACACACACACACACACACACACACAGACATACACAATCACACACACAGATAGACACATACACACACACACACATACACACACACACACAGACAAACACACACACACACACACACACACACACACACACACACAGACAAACACACACACACACACACAATCACACACACAGATAGACACATACACACACATACACACACACACACACACACACACACACACACACACACACACACACACAGACAAACACACACACACACACAAAATCACACACACAGATAGACACATACACGCAAGCACACACACACACACACGCACACACACACCATTAGTTTACATCACATTATGCATTCATCCAAGTATCAGTATCATATGCGCATATGAGCTCATATTAGCATACATTTAAAGTCACTAAAGTTATTTAATTAATTAGTTCTTCTATCAGATAGTGACTCAGAATTTTTGCCATCTCACTTTCATGGCACTGTTTCAAATCTTAAAGTGTAAACAAAACATTAAGATGGAAAAGGCATTGCAAGATCCATCAAATTGTGTCTGGATCACACATGTATACACACACACACACACACACACACACACACACACACACACACACACACATGTTGTTAAACACGCATTCTTTCATCAGTCTGGTAAATGCTAGCCTTGGGCAACAGCTGTAAGTGCAGAGACCATTCATTTTTCAGGAGACATGCATTTCTCTTCTTTGATGACTCCTGTTATGAGAAAAAAAATGCACTAACACCAGTTGCCACAGGGTAAATGAATGCATATGATTGCATGCTCAATTCTGTGCTTAGGCACTGACTGACGTCATTCATAAACCAATTAAAAATCAATTACATCCTCTTTAAAAAGGTCTGTATGTCGGCAGACAGAAACAGTCAACCATCTAGCCCCATCTTGTGTTTCTGACCGAGTTTGGAGTTGATTAAATTTGTTACCATTTGCTGGTTAATTAGTTTAGGATAGGAGAAACAGATGGGAGTCTCCCTTCTCACTCTCTCTCTCTCTCTCTTTCTTCCTCGCCCATGTGCACACACACTCACACACACACACACACACACACACACACATATAATCTGTACCTTCATTCAGTGGCTGTGGTGTGGGCACCACCTGAGCCGCTGGCGTGGAGCTTACAGCCTTTCCCTTGCGCCCCTTCCCTGAGCTGGAACGCTTTGACTTGGACGAGCCCTTTCCCCCTGAGCGAGGGGTCTCCGCATCGGCCATAGCGATGCCAGCAAGCAGCAAGCTGCCTACGCTATTCTTCCCACAATGCTGGCCAGCACCGTCTATGGGACAACAGGGAAGGTTTAGTTAATGACAGAAAAAAAGGATATTATTGACAGCATGATGTTTCACTTCGGGGCAGTATAGATCCTTTTAACAATAAAAACAAAAACAATGCTTGAACGTTCTATTTGGTTCTACTTCCTCTGCATTAAGATAACATACAGTATGGAATGTTAAAAAGGAAGCCTTATGGGGCCAACTATGATGCTGATAGTGGAACTTATAGACCCTTTCAAGAGAGTTCCATTATCAGCATCATAGTTGGCCCCACAAGGCTTCCTTTTTAACATTCCATATGTTATCTTAATGCAGAGGAAGTTGATTGGGAACCAAATAGAACGTTCAAGCATTGTTTTTGTTTTTATTGTTGAAATGGTCTATAGTAATCAGTGTTCCGTAATCAGTGACAACATTTATATACGTGTTCAGTAATCAGTGGCGAGATTTCCTCTGGTGGAACAATGAATAAAAAATGTGCCACTTACAATGCTGATGACACAACTTTGTTCTAGACGTAACATGGCCAGTAGCAAAAATGTAAATTGGCGAGCTACCAGCACGACATGTGAACAATTTGGGCTTCAAAACGCTACTGCCCAGGGGAACTAGCTAAGAGAACTGGCTATTTGTCACTGTCGCTGGGTGGAATATGTATTCTAAGACTGAAAAAGTTAGTCCAATTTTATATGCTTCTTTAGTCATTAGTGAGCAAAAGCAAATGACACAACAAATCCACCAAAAGAGTGGCCCTTGAAGACCCACACTTATCATGGATGAGGAAGAGAGCTGGGGAAATTACAACAGGCCCCTTTCATCCTGGTCACTCTCTTTTCCTGCGGTTTCCATCTCAGTGGAGAACAAGAGTGAGGGCTCTAATGACCCAAACTGCCCGCCAACTGCACTGCTTCTTCCCTCAAGCCAAAACAAGGAGCCCTCTGCCATTTCCTCACTTTAAACTGCTGCATATGCCTCTACTATTGCCAGAGCACTTATGTACTTTATGGCTTATTGCACTGCACATCTTTTCACCTGTGGCTTATTTGTGTATAAGGCTATTTTCAATGTATATCCCTCTTAATATGTATATTTATTATATGCATGCTTACAGTAAATGAATTATATTCTTGTATTACGTTGACATGAGCACCAAGAGAAATTCCTTGCACTCAGTAACCTATTTGGCGAACAAAGAATCTGATTCTGATACTAATGCACACTGATGTTACCATGGACCAGAGTCAAATAGCATACAGCAATGTTTTACAGTCTATGGGTAATACCCAGGTGAGCTACTTGGTATAGGTGAGTAATAGGGCAATTCCACGCAAAACTGTCACATCCATAACGCAATTTATTTATTTATTTATTTATTTATTTATTTATTTATTTATTTATTTAGTTGGCGTTATGGACATGACAGTTTTGCGTGGAATTGCCCAATATCATCCATGCTTTACCTGGATTTCAAGTCATAACAAAAGTTTCCCTTTTACTCGATACTTGCTTGGTCCACTGGCACAAGCCCTGTAAAGCTATTCATCTGTGGGAAAATGTGGATGCAGAATGTCGTGCCTATCTGCAGTCAGTGGATGAGTCATTAAGACAAACTCCTGCACAGCAGCTCTCCGTCCCACCATCCCCGGGCTTCCCTTAAGGCAGCCGCTTTTTGGCAAAGGTCATCAGAGCAGCAATCAAATAACACAAGGGGCGCCTCATAAATCCCTGCTAATCCCAAAGAAGGCCTCCAAATATAAAGACTTTGAGAGACCACAAACACGTCTGGAGCAGGGAGACCTCCCAGTCCAAATAGCCTAAAGCACACAGAAGCTGAGAGCCAGGGAGAGAAAAGGGGGACTATGCCTCTGTGACCAGATGAAAAAGGAGACGACTGGTTTCTCTAAAGAACAGCGATGGAAGTTTCTAGATGAAGGGCATATCCTCAAGGAAAAGCCTTGTTCCTACCAAAATGACAGTATATCATATTAAGGAATAATTTCATTATATCATCATGAATAGTAAACCAGCAAACAATCTTTTAGTTATTTTCAAAGCACTAAAAATAAAGTGTCCAAACAATATTTCATTGTCCTTGTGCACAGTTTCTGGCATCATATTAGAATGATTCATTTGTTTAGACTAGCCAACATAAAAACCTGCTCTTATTCCTGCTCTTACTGAAAATGAAGCCAACGGAAAAAACGACAGCGGCAAATTGTTGAACAAAATGTATGTTTAGTGCGTGCAGTAGATTACTTACTTCCAAAAAACAAGCAGTGTTATACTGCATACACTGGGAGAACGGCCAGATGACTCAATTGAAGGTCTGGAGGCGAAGGCCAGGACGTCAGTCTGTAAGACAGTTAGGGAGGGATGGGGAGGGGGGACGAAGAGTCATTCATAAACTATTTATCTTTTATGAGCTGGTGTTGTCGCCATCCCTAAAGATCACTTGTCAACACTTGCAGTTCCTCTTGCTTTATTGAAGCTTTGATTCAGTTCCTAGGTTGTCATTATTTGAGGATGGTATGTAATAAAAGAGATGGGTTATTGAAGGGGAGGCAGCTGGAGTAAGTAATAAAACATTTACTGAAAAAATAGCCCTGGAACTCTCGAATTCTCCCTGGGTTGAAATGCAGGGGAAACAGTTGACATTGATCAATAACATTAATATGAGCCTCTGAAAGTGCGGTGGAACAGAATAAACCAACAAGAAAGACACACCACAGACACAACAGACAATGGACAAGCCTGTGAGATCATGCAAAATTACAGGATTTTCTTTTTAAAGAAAAGTACTATTTCTTCCCTGTTATAAAACTGACAGCTAAGCCTAACTACACTCAAACAGTGAATTTTGACGTTTGGTGGGTTAACATTATCGTACGCCATACTAGTTAACGTGAATGTAAACTTCCCCCTAAGTTACTAACGTCTCCGTTTACAGGTGCGTTAACGATGGTAAGTAACGTTATGGTAACCTACGTTAGTTAACACCTAATATATTGTCTGTAACCTGCAAGTTCCCACTCTTATGTAACGTTAATATAAAGTTAACTGTTACTTGAAATTGACTAAATTAACCTTGACGTTAGGCTTTCGGCTTCAAGTGTCCTTAACGTGTGTTACCTTTGACAAGAGAATAAGACTAACCTCACTTTATCTTTACATTTTGACTGTTCCCGTCGATTCCAAATACATTCCCGTTTCAGTCGGCTTTTCCGACCGAGTTGGTTTAAAAACAGCTGTATTTCAAAAGCCACTGTTTAAGTTTGATAAGGACAGCTAACTAGTTAACGTTAACGTTAGCTTCCTGACAACTTTGCAGTTTGCTACAGCTGCGCGTGTGTATATGTAACCATAGAAACGAAGCACGCGAGAAGAGTGGTTGTGTACGGTGCGGTCGTTTCAGCCCTCGCTCCCTCTCTTTCACACACACACACACACCACATACACATACACACACAACACTGCCCGTCCAAACAGCAAACTAGTTATGGGGGAAGAATGTAATGCATGTCATCAGTAAAAATTGTAGGCACCTCAAGTTTAAACGTGAAGATGATCTCTCTGTCGCCCTCAGCAACATTATATCTGTTACCTGTTGGTTGACAGACACACAACAGACAGAAGGAGATGGAGGGCACGCGAGGATCTCACACTGATTAATAAAGAAAATCGTTGGGCTACTTAACGGTCAAAATTCCAATAGGCTACTGGATCAAGTAGATTCGAAGCGAATTGGTAAGGGTCCTTGCTTAAAACTATACAATTACTATGAAATGTATCTATTTTCCAAATTATTGTTTATTCATATTCCTAATTGTTTAGCTACTTTCTATTGAGTCCTAAAAACATCGGCGAGTTGAAATATTACATAGAGATTTGACTTAGAGAAAAGTCACGTTGCTACTAGTGTTGCACATGAAATAAGAGACAAGTGGAGTGTAAATAGGCCTACTTGAGTTCGTTTGAAAATTAAAGCCATGTGGCATTTTTTTCTGTGTAGACAGCTAGCTTCTAGTCCACACCTAGGCCTACCAAACCGATCTTTTTTCCCTCCGTCTTCCCTGGAAACATAAGAATATTTGCGTCCGGAAACGAATCCATCTCAACACCACAACACGTTCATATCCCAGGCCTATAGGTGGCACCAAGGGCGTAGGTTTGGTCTCAGCTTTGGTGGGGACACATCCCCAACTCCTGCTGTCACAATAGGCCTACCAACATTATTGTTTCAATACCAATACCAAGTGAAGAATCTCGATTTCGATAACTGCGATTTTTTAAATTTTGATTTGGTTTGGGGGCCCCCACCAATCATAGAATTTGATTGACCCTCCACACCCCCCCACACCACACACACACACAGAAAGTGATGGTTGTTATAGGTTTCTATTTCATATTTTTGGTATTCATATAAACGTTATATACTGTATATTGTTAATTATTTATAGCATTTTATGATCTGCATAAATACTAATAGCTAAACATATTTGGTAATTTGAATACATCATAATGATATTTAAATTATTAGTGTACACTTATCTTCAATATCATCACATTTGGGGTGTGCAAGTTTAATTGTGTGCCTGTCACTTTAAGGAGAACGTGAATGCAATTAGCTTTCAAACTCATGGTTTTAGGCTAGTGGAAAATAGTTTCGCATAGTGCAAGGATATGTGGATTCAATTCATCATGTTGCTATGTCATTAGATAAAATAAATGTTCAAAAAACTAACAAGTCAAATAAAATCTTTCTTGAATGAGATCATAAAAGGAGATCCGTAAGTGTCTCGCAATGTTCATTTCTATAAGTATGGAAATGCACCATAGTTTGTCTTTTATTTCTTTGCATTGTGCAGGCTACATTCACAAATACATTAGCCTACATGAACAGAATATAGGAACAGGAAAATGCCTCGGATGCATTGTTTATTGCGACTGCAAGATTGGTAGCCCAATTAACAGTCAGTGATGGTGACTTCTATTCTGTGCTATATGCCACTGTCTGTGCGGCACACCCTTATTCAACATGACTCCTAACCTTGGCTGAAAGATTACAGAAACTGGTTAACTGTAACAATATCCTGGGTAATATCCTAACAGTTAATGCTATTTTCCTTAGTAAAATCCGCATTTGAAAACCTTGTCACCAGTTGCCACAGTCTGTAGTTACTTTGCCTACTTAGACTCTGCATAATGAAAACGCGTATGTTCCTTTTCTGCTTTGGCGGCATAGCTGATCTACAAAGCGCAAAAAGAGGCAAAATGTGCAAGCTGAAGGGCAAAGGGAATATTGCAATGTTTTACACTGGCCTCTTTTGGGTTATGTATTGGTAGACATCCCTGATAATTTAGCATACACACTCACTCGCTCGATAACTTAGCATACACACTCGTTCGCTTTTCTGACAGTGTCACTAGAAAGTAGGCCTAGGCTATGCTTTGACTCTGTTGTGTGTGTCAGATAAACCCCCTTTGGTTTCAGCCAATCAAATGACAGTGCTTCTTTTACTGTCGTCCTTGCCGTTGGAATAGTCCAAATAGCACAAAGGAGTTCGCTAAAATATTGGTGGGGACAATTTTGTCCTCTCAAAATTTTGATTGGGACTAGTCACTAGCGTCCCACCCTAAACCTACGCCCATGGGTGGCACTGTTTCTAATACAGACTTTGACCAAAGCTTGCGCGCTGTAGGCTATACAAACAGACAGAATAGGCTACGACGAAAATGGCTAGTGCAAGGAAACCATTGTTTGTGTGGACTGATAGTGAACTGTCAACTGTAGTCAACTGTAAAACTAATAAACTTATAAATTGCAGTTCCGTCCTTTATTTGGCTAACGCAGGTAGGCTACAAATAATCTCCTTTACTTTCTTTGGTTGTAGGATAGTCCGCGAATCGATTCACATTAGTTTTGGCTACCCCCGCAAGTGCATAGGCCACTAAACGCTAGGCCTACCCTAGTTCTAGGCTATTCCGTCGCCATATTTATAATATTGCTATAATACCTTCGTTAGTAACAGTCGATACTTTTGCCTGCATCAAATCGCGCATTCGCATTTAGTGCGCATCTAGGCTTAACATGAGTTCTAAGCGTCTTTGTATGCTCATATCTGACTTCACTAGACTATTAATGCATTTATTTATGTTGTAAGACATGTAAAATAAATGAATGACACCGGCACTACGCACAAATTAATTTAATCTTACACCGCACTTCCCTAATAACTTCTGACTAATTCTCTCGCGTCATTGACAGTAGCTAGAATACATCAAGAAAACACAGGGAAAACACTGTTCAGTCCACCAAGTCATGATAAGCTATTGGCGCTGCGCAGCACCAGTTGTGATATTTATCCAACTGAGTGTAATCGTAGGTAATGTCATACATGAAAACTAGTATTGTTTGGCAATACTATAAGTGTCAGTCCAGGGCAGCTGAGGTGTGGCGATGACATCATCAATAGCCTACGCAAGTATGCGGTTTCGCTGTCCAAATGGACTCGCAAGGGCTACAGTTTCAGATGTTTCCACCCTGGGACCAGGTTTCAAAAAAGTGCGGTTTCGGGCAGTGCGTTTACAGGATTCGTTTGGACGATCGGCCAAGACGATGCAAAACCTGTGCGTTTAACCCAAAAAGCGTCTCCGTGTGGATGGGGCTAGTTAGCGAGCTACTTTTTTCAAATGTAATGTAGCTGCTATGTCTTTCGATCCACTGAACTCCTGTCTCTTCACCCTATCCCCCACTCCCAGCCTTACGGGCTTTAGTCCTAGTGAGAATGTTCCATTATCGAGTTTCATGAGTTGTTCTGCAAAGCAGAGTCAGACATTGCAAAGCAGAGTCAGACATTGCTTTCTGTCTTGTCTTCATTCTGTAATGACACAAATAGCTTTTTCAGTAGTATAGTAGTCTAACATTGTGGTTCAAATGCATATGCATATGCACCACAAATGCATATGCACATCTGAGTGCCTTCAGAGTCCCAATAAAAAGCCGTCTGCCATCGCTTTTGCAATGTAAGTAACCCACCGCTCTGAACAGCCACAGCCACATTTTCCGAGCACATTTTCAAGTCCTTTTTTCCCCACCGCATTTGAATTCCTTAGAGTTCAGAAGAGAGCCACCACCGACAAAAGACAGCAGGGGAGTTGAAGTTCATGGCCTGGTTCTGCAATCTTTTATTTAAAAAAGGGAGATAAAACATTAAATCCTCAGTGCGCGCAGCTCTGATAATGTCACTTAGACAGTCAACTCTCACCCCATCTCTCCCTAACACTTCTACAGGAAATATGCCAAGGGCCTGCCATACATGTAGCAAGTACACAAACACAAACACGCTGATAACCTTAAACACACACACACTCTCTCTCTCTCTATCCAAGGAGAGTTCACCCTTTGGAATCCTTGTCATGTCCCCCAGGTCTGTCTCTGAATACATTGTTGGACTCAAATTCAATTTAGCCCTCAAGGGCAGATATGGCTCCAGTACACTTACCCCCCCCCCCCACACACCTCCTCCATTTTAAAACAGGGCACTGTGTTGTATTTGAACACCCACATTGTACAGCAGAAGAGCCAGTTACAAAGGTAGGCCTACGGGAAGACAGGGCACTGAAACAGCTATTCAGTGCAGGAAATCTCATTCAGTTATACAGGAAATGCTTTACATTCAGACAGGCCTTTATTTGCTTCTGACAGTAAAGGTCCTTAGGCAGATGAGTGTTTGAAACAGGCCACAGCGTGGATGCAGTGTGTGTAGGTGTGTTAAATTGTTCCGTATGAGTCGAATAGAGAGTGAGGGCAAGGCAGTGGGGGGCTAATACGCCAGTGACTAGAGACACTGTTCATAGACAAATAGCTTCAGGCCTGTGTGTGTGTGTCTGTGTGTGCGCGCGCGCGCGCGTTGTTACGGCCCTAGTGTGTTCCGGCCGTCTGTCTCGTGTTTTGTCTTTGCCCTTGTTCAGGTCCCACCTACTGCTGATTGCCGGTGTTATACGGTAACTGGCTTTCATGTTAACTGGCTGGACTGTTTACTTTGCCTCTGGAGTTAACGTAACCGCCCCCTTCTCTTGCAGGTGTGTTCAGCTGATGATTTAGCCTCCGATACCTGGCCGCAGATTCACACAGTAGCCAGTCACCATAATCTGCTGTGTTAACCTGCTAAACACAATAACATACTAGGTGACCTCATTTACTAGTAGGCCTAGTATTACCAATTTCGCTGGGAAGTGTCAACTGGTTAGTGGCGCAAGCATGTTGGTGTCAGGTTATCATGCAAGCAGTTTAATTTAGTAGTGGTTCAAGACCCACGTGGAGTTTATTTAGTTTTATTTTTTTGGTAGTATATTCATGGTCCAGCGCATGTAGCCTACTACAGACAACCTGACACTTCCAACGCCGACACATCGTGTTGTAAAGCTTTATTAAACAACAAAGTGGAGCATCACAAACATTTCTATTTGAACTTCAGTTAAACAGACGAATCTGCGGCCAGGTATCGGAGGCTAAATCATCAGCTGAACACATCTGCAAAAGAAGGGGGCGGTTACGTTAACTCCAGAGGCAAAGTAAACAGTCCAGCCAGTTAACATGAAAGCCAGTTACCGTATAACACCGGAAAGGGAGTTACTAATTGGGGTTGATTGGACAGCCCTTAAAAGACCCAAGATGGCATTAGTTCAGTGCCTTTGAGCCCGCCAGCATCCACGGTTGTGTGAGAGCCGTGGATGGCTGGGTGTATTGTGTTTATGTTGTGTATTGTCATGAGCTGTTGTCCTTTTTAGATTACTACAGTGGTAGTGTGTGCCGAGTGTGGCAATTACTCCCAGTGGGGAGAGTGGCTACGATGTAGCAAAATACTGGCCTAGTGTGGCCAGGGTGTGCCGGGTTCGGCAAAACTACTCCCAGTGGGGAGGTTAGTGTTTGCATGTTTATGTGTTTGTTTGTTACTATTTGGTTTAGGCCTAGCCGTCTTCATACTTTTGGTGTGATTGTCTGTTTGAACTTTTATTTTGATTTATCAATAAACCGGTCATCTCAATCATTTACTTCCTTGTTTGTGTTTACTCGTTTATTTAAGTTAACTAGTTACGCAGCCATATGCCCCTAGGCGTTTTAACATCCAGGCGTAACAGCGTGCATATGATGGATATTTTTTTGTCTCATTGATATGACTTGGCCATGCTATTAAATATTGTTTCTTTGATTAAATCATGGAACGTCCAGGGTAACTTGTGTTTCAAGGCCCCCATGCCTGTCCACTGACATCCTCCTGTTCCTCATCAGAGGAGAGAAACACTCAGCCAGCAGTGGAGCCCGTAGTCAGCAGCCCGCCCATATGATATGAACTGGCATGGATGGTTACCATAAAGACAGTACTGCGTCCCCATGTGGCTCAGTGTGTCACTCAGTTACTTGTGCGCCCAGGCAGTGAAGCCTGCAGTCCACGGGTCACTCCAGGGCTGTACGCCTGCGTCTCATCTGATTTATTTGTCAGTTTCAGCACATATCACTTATCATTATCATGACCCAATGGGGTGTCACAGAGATTGCTCCTAAGTTAGATTGCTTTGCTTCCTGCAGGCTTAATTGTCTAATTGCTGTGCTTTTTGGGCTTTCTAAAAAATGCCATAATTTGACAAACGCCTGTTGTGTAATTACAAAATCTAGAGGCCTGCGAATGCATTTTTATAAGTCACTACTGCAGTGCTGTGGGTTTGTGTCTTAAAAACAGCAAATGTAATATGGAAAGGTTTTAAACATCAGTTAGAAAGAAAACGGCCGTAACTCCTGAGACTTAGCTTGTTTCTTGCCTTCAGGCTTTGTGTTACACGTCCTGTACATTTTGCACTGCAAATTGCAAAGTTTCTTGGGTTTTTTTTTTTTTCCTCCTCAGAGAAAACATACTTTTCAATTTTACGTCTTTCCCCTCCAGTTGCAACTTGCCTCCAGAAATACTAATGTCATCTTAAAAGTATGTGTTTGACTGAAAAAAGTACTAAGGCATCCTATGGGCTCCAATGTAAAAAGAAAACCATTTTAATAAGTAATGCCTGGGCTGGAACTCCACTAACTTCTCTCTCTCTCTCTCTTTCCTTTTGCCTTTTTAGATTAATGGTGGAGAGTGACTCTTTTTTCACTTCTTCGTTTTATTTCTCAATAATTCATTTTTAGAGGGAAGAAATACCAGTGGGTTACTTGTTCCAGGATCTCAAAGAAGTTTGTGGGGGAAGTTCAAGCTCGGCCAGAGCCTTTACGTGAGATATTGAGCACTTTCAAGGTTCTTTACAGGTTAAGATTTATTGAGATGTCGGTGTGCTCTAACCATAAAATTTGCTTTAAAGTGAGAGGTCCAATTATTGTTGACTAAGAACAACAGAAATAGTGGCAGGCATTTGTCAGAGAGCAGGTGCTCCTTTTTGTTATTAAGATAATTTACAATGGACAGTTCATTAAAAATGTTTTAAAACATGTTTCATTTGAGACTAACCCATAGAGGCTATTTGTGCCGGAGGGAATTCACTTCTGCGATGATCATAAACTATATGATACATAGAAAAGATGGCTTAGCTCTAAAGAATATAAATTCTAATGAGGACCCTCTTATACAAGAGCCTGTTGCGCAAGAGACAATGAGTTGTGAAATCATACCATGAAAAGGGGAAGGCTTGTCAATATGCCTTTCTTTAGAGGGGTCTAGCATATCATATAAAACTACTCCTTATGAAAATAAATGCTTTCTTTCATTGCCTATGTTACAGTTGTCTATGGTTATAAACCAAAGCAGACTTCATTGAATATCTCAGGGAAATAATGCACGTTTGCAAGGGAAATTGAGTCAGTTGAAAGCATCAAATTATGTGATAAGTATGTCAGACTGGTGGGAGTGTGCATGTCTGACCAATATTGTATTATCAAGAAATAAAAGTACCTACACCCAATTTAGCTTTTGAAAGACTACAGGGGTGTTTTAGGACACAAAAACATTACATGGTACCAAAAGAACCCCCTGAAAGTTGGCAATACTAATCTAAGCCAAGCCTTAGTTCAAAAACACATACCTGTAATTCTTGATTACTGAGATAAACTTTCTCTGTGCAGCAACACTTGTATGTGTATAAGAATTGACTGGTTGTACTGACTATTTGTTTCCAAGATCGTTTGTGATGGTCTTCTCCCACGAAACTGAGCATTCATAGTTTCTCATACACACTATTCTATGACCCCTTGGTCTAGAATGTCATAAAACAAACAGTTATTAAGATGTATGACAGTGTTGGTCCTGAGAAACACATCTATTGTGTGTGTGTGTCTTTATGTCTTAGTTTTACTACTTCTTACAATTGCATTACTATCTTGTTTCACACAACCCATTTATTTTTACAGCCTGACAACAATGCTTTCGGTCTCACTTTGGTCATGTTCTTTAATTGCATACCGCAACCCTAGTATTTCCACATTAACCATGCATAGCCCATAAAAGAATTCCATCAACACACAATAAAAATGTAATAGTTTATTTTTTACTGACACACTGAGTTATTATCTACCTGAGGTTCAGAACATCACCACCACCGCAGTCATTAAGCCTGATTACTCCTGCTAGACACCTCTGGCCCTATGTAGTCATAAGGTCAACATTCATACAATTGTACACCGACTCGACACTAATACACAACACATTTTACATATCAAGTAGCCGATCAATAAAAACACCTGTTTAAATAGCACCATTTTAAGGATATTAACAATGTGGAAATAAAGAAGGGGAAAAAAAGCGCATCATTCAGGAGTGACAGGTTGCAGCCCTGTGGGAGTGCGTGTATGAGTGTGTCGGCAGGCCGGGGCTCCGTATCGATCTGTTGTGGCGTTAAAGGATTAAAAGGTTTGCCGTCCGTCTGGGTTGTTGACAGGGGTTCCGAGTCATTAGTGCCATTAGCATTAAGCCTGCCCATCAATAACTATGTGGATGAGCCATCTATTCCCCAGGGGGTTTGGGGAGGGTAGGGGGACAACGACACTGCCCATAGCCCAGAAGAGTTAATCAGGAGCAGGCATGGCCTTGCCAGCTCTCCCCTGCAATGTAGGGTACCCATGATTTGACAGCTTGGCAGAGTATTTTTTGATAGAATTGGGGGTGAGAGTCGGGATCAGTGCTTTGATTTCAGCGCAATCAGGGGACAGTCACATCAATGTGATGTGACGACGCGGGTGTGTGTGTGTGTGTGTTGAGTGAGTCTATGCGTGGGTGAGTGTGTGTGAGTATGTGTGAGTGTGTGTGAGAGGGAGCCACACATGCTGTTTTGTGTTGCAGTCAGGCTTGGAATTTCAACATTCTGGGGGCAAGGCCACTTGGCCTTCAGTTGGGCATATTTGGTGGAGGGCACAAAGGCCACATGTCAGGGCACTAAGGCCAACGTTAACTATACAGTAGTAGGCTATAAAAATGATCAAAGTTGTATTTAGCCTATTCACTGCAGTAGACCTGCATCACTGTATGAAACATTACAAAAAAATGAAACATGACACATTACATATAACTGTAAATCATCTGATCATCTAATATTTGCAGATATCTAGGCTATATTTAACATTTATTTGATATTTGGCCTGTTATGAAATCATGTATTGAACAATTTAAGCACAGCTCAGCTTTAAGAAAGTCAAATAGCCTAGATGCATGCTTAGCATTTTGTGATCATTAAGGCTACTTTCACAAACTTAGTCAGCTGTCCTCTGATTTACCGATATCTAGGCGATATTTGTAATATTTATTTAGTATTTGGCCCGTTATAAAATAATGTGGAACAAACACAGTGTAAAACTTAAAGCCCAAATTTGGAGACATCCATGTATGTTGAAATTTACTGCAAATTAAAAACGGGATTACTCTGGAACGGCTAACTGTACAGGGGACTGCTTTACACCTTTGTGTTCGGTAAGGTCTGCTGTTTATTCTGATATATGGTTTGTCATGTGTTAAACGAGGGGTTCGTGAAGTATTCCGCCGAAATGAATGGGTAGGGAGATGGACGCAAAACCTTCAGTCGAATTTATGATTAAATTGAATGATATTATTTACTTTTCTCGTGAACCGTTCACCACAGCAATTAGCGGCTGACATCGTTTAAAAGCTGAGAAAAAGCTCTTTACTTGTGATGTCTGTGTGATGAGTAGGCTACTTAGTTCAACTGAGAAGAATGGGTGAATTTGGATGCACTTTCTTTCTTGCGCTAACTTTCTCCACTGCGTAATTTGCGCTGTGAATGCTAAGATTGTTTTGACAGGCCATAGGCTAAATATATATCGCTATTAGTAGGACGCAAAGCAGAATATTGAAAGAAGGGGGCACCAAGGCCACCGTGGCCTGTAAACCTCTGATTCTCAAAGGGGCGTCACGGCCAACGCAAGGGGCTACGACGGCCATGGCCGCCGTGGCCGCCGTGAAATTCCTACCCTGGTTGCAGTGTAATAAAATGAAATGATACCGTTTGACGGTGTCTGTGTGTGTTCCTATTGTTGACCATCACATTGTTCTCATCTTGAGTAGTTGATGGGGCAGTGTGTGTTTTAGATTGAGTGGTTCCATATTCGAGTGGGCATGCAACTCAACCCACTGCTGCATACGTACTGTACATTCTGACCCTACTGGTGTCCCAACGACTAAGCAGACAGTTGCTGTAGCAAGTTAGGTGTGTCTGCGAGCGGCCCAAGGTGTAGATGGCAAGTGAAGGTGCTGGCACTGGCAGTCATCTGTGAGCTGTGAGGGACTGTAATGTTATTGGAAGTAATGGCCACTTGAATGGGACGCCCAGTCCCAGGGCTCGAGAGCAGCTGGTGAATTAGTGACACACGGTGACTGAGGCTCTTGGCCAAGCTCGTATACGGTTGCAGCGGTTCCTCAGCTCTGCAGTGTGTGTGTGTGTGAGTGTGAGTGAGTGATGTGTGTGCGGTGTGTGCTGCTGTAAGTGGTGGCAGTGCCTAAAGCTCGTCGTGCAGGCTGCGCCCTTCGGCCGTGTCCACGGCGCCGATGAGGAGCAGCGCTCCTGTGGGCTTGTCCGTCACCATGACGATGAAGGAGTGGTCTGCGTAGAAGAGCTTGGGCCTCTCCACCTCCTCCTCCTCCTCCTCGTCCTCCCCCTCTTTGTGACCTGAATGGGGGGCCAGCTCCAGGGACGCCCAGTGCATTACACCTCCCAGGTGAAGCTTCCCCTTCGACCCCCCCAGGCCGGAGAAGTCGGCCTTCCCCTGGTCCCAGGCGTCCGCCAAGCCCAGCGATGACAGGGCAGCCTGAGTGTGAGAGAGAGAGAGAGAGAGAGAGAGAGAGAGAGAGAGAGAACAGTAAGAAGTCATTCAGTTAACACAAGGTTCCTAGACATTATGGACACAGCAAAAATGACATTTTTAAAACCCTTTCCAATTGTTTTCACTTCTCATTAGTAAAAGAGGCTTTAAAATATTGGGGGAACACTAATATTGTTTTCAATATGTTAAAGGAAATAATTTGAGTGAGTAACACAATTCCTCCATATTTTGGGAGCTGTTTAGGCCAGTGGTGAGAACAGTTTTTTCTACCTCCTAACCCTGCAGCAAAGGATTGTGGGCAACAGCCCTTTCTAGGGCAGGTAAAACCATAACTGCAGAACAATGTGTAAAGAACCAACTGGAAGGAGAGGTGGTGAATCAATACTCTTTGAGCTATTCCTCTGTCTCACACTTAGTTCGCAGAGCGCACATATTCCTCAGCTTTTCCCCTGCTTCTTAAAATGGTGACAGATGCCCTTGTTTTGGAGCCGCGGTACAAACTGGGCGACAGCAGCCACAGTGGCTGGCAGCTACGGAGGGATGTAGTGTGTGTGTGTGTGTGTGGTGAGGGGGGGGGGGATAAGAGTCCTGGAGAAGAGGGATGGGGAGCATGAATAATTTAGAAACGATCCCCCTGACCCGCAGCTCCTCCGTTTGTTTTTCTTCTGATATGAATTCGGCAGGGAGATGCCGGCTGACAGGTACTTTATATCTGCACAGATGAGGTCCGGCATAAGCAGCACTCTCCTCACCACAGAAAGGTGAGAGAGGGTGGAAAGAAGAGGGAGAGAGGGAAGGAGAGAGAGGAGAGAGAGGGAAGGAGAGAGAGAGGCTGTGTGTGTAGTGTGTGTGTATGCCTATCTTATCACGTTTTATGTTTCTGTACTATCAATATTTCAGTGTGTTTCTATATTTCCATGTTTTATGCTTTGGCAACGCTTTTTTTTTTATGTTTAAACGATCATGCATATAAAATGTATTAAATTGAACTGAGAGAGCGTTACGGAGGGAGAGAGAGCAAGAGAGCGTTGAAAGAGTCCAGGGGAGTTCTGAGAGAAAGAGCTAGATAGTGTCAGCAGAAGACTAGACAAGTTTGGACCATGGTAGAAAGCTAGACATTGTCAGCAGAAGACAAGTCTTGACCATGGTGGGAGAGAGCTAAACAGCATCAGAAAACGACTAGGCCAGTTTTGACCACGGTGGGAGGGAGCTAGACAGTATCAGAAGACGACCAGGCCAGTTTTGACCATGATGGGAGAGAGCTAGACAGCATCAGAAAACGACTAGGCCAGTTTTGACCACAGTGAGCTAGACAGCATCAGAAAACGACTAGGCCAGTTTTGACCATGATGGGAGAGAGCTAGACAGCATCAGAAGACGACTAGGCCAGTTTTGACCACGGTGGGAGAGCTAGACAGCATCAGAAGACGACCAGGCCGGTTTTGACCACGGTGAGCTAGACAGCATCAGAAAACGACTAGGCCAGTTTTGACCACGGTGGGAGAGAGCTAGACAGCATCAGAAGACGACCAGGCCAGTTTTGACCACGGTGAGCTAGACAGCATCAGAAAACGACTAGGCCAGTTTTGACCACGGTGGGAGAGAGCTAGACAGCATCAGACGACTAGAGCGTTTCCATGAGCTGGAGAGTCGGCCCTCTGTGATGCTGCCAACAAGTTGCCGTTGTCAACCAGCCGCCTTCATTTGACATGATAATGAGTAATGTTATTAGACAGGGCACAGATCTTATCTTCTGTGCTCAATCGCCTGATATACTCCACAGTTAAGTCATTCAGCAGAGAGGCTGCATATAATTTCAAAGGCTTCACTGACAGACACAGCCTAAATATGTCCATACTACTGTACATGCAGTTTGGTAGAGTGGCTGCGTGACCATCCCACTTATCTTTAGGCCAGGTACAGGACAAAGTAAACAAAGGCAAAAAAAAAAGAGAATGATCGCACACCGGCGTAGTTCGCAAACTTTAATTAAAAATCGGCAACGCTTCGACCAGGCAGAGTCTTTAATGCCTGCAAGAACACCCTGTCGGGTCGAAGTGTTGCCGTTTTTTTAATTAAAGTTTGATAGTGCTCGGTTGTGCAGACATTCTCTTTTGTTTTATCCAAATATGTCCACACACAATAATGGCCATTAAAATAGTGAAAATAATGTGGTTTCCTCAAATATGCAGTCACCTCAACTGTCAGCCTCAGAGAAAGCGAGTGATAAAAAGAGAGAGGGGGGGGGGGTGTTTACAATGATTGCACATGGAAATGTAGCCCTATATTGTGGCCATATACTGCCCATGTACAACTGACACGTGTTTTCTCTTCTATGTATGATTTTTTTTCTTCTTCCTGTTTTTCTGTTTCCTTTTTATTTTATTTGAGTTCTACTGTTGCTGTGACTGGTTTGGCAATACAGTGTATGATTTGCCATGCTAATAAAGCACAATTGGATTTGAGAGAGAGAAAAAGAGAGACAGTGAGACAGAGAAAAGGAATGCGGTCACACCAGGTTTTGGTCAATCTGCACTAACCTGGTAGGACCTTGCATAGTCCTCTGCTTTCCTTTCACAGATGTCCCCACATGCGCGCGCGCGCACACACACGCGCAGTCCTGCTGCTCTAATGCACTTGTATTGTCCTCATCCATTATTTCTCCCCTCTTCCTCCCTCTCTCTCTACTTCATCACTGTCTTCCTCGGCTGCTGTGCCACCTCGCCAGCATGTTCACCCCTCATCTGCCCTTTCTGCGCTCTGTTTTATCTCTCTCTCTCTTTCCCTCTCTCTCTCTTTTTCCCTCTCTCTTTCCCTCTCTTTCCCTCTCTCTTTCCCTCTCTCTCTCTCTCTCTTTCCCTCTCTCTTTCCCTCTCTCTTTCCCTCTCTCTCTCTCTCTTTCCCTCTCTCTTTCCCTCTCTCTTTCCCTCTCTCTCTCTCTCTTTCCCTCTCTCTTTCCCTCTCTTTCCCTCTCTCTTTCCCTCTCTTTCCCTCTCTCTTTCCCTCTCTCTCTCTTTCCCTCTCTCTCTCTCTCTCTCTCTCTCTCTCTCTTTCTCTCTCTCTTTCCCTCTCTCTCTCTCTTTTTCTCTTCATCTCTCCAGCACACTCCCTCCATCTCTCACCCTCTTTTTTTTCTTCTTTAATCCGCCTGTCAAACTTTGCACTTGTTCTCCAGTCAACAAAACACTTCTTCTTCTCTACACCCCCACCCCCCTGTCCTTCTCACTCTCTGTTGTCATTTTATATTAAATGTGTATGTTCTCATTTTAGGATTATTTTCGCAGGACTGCAGTGTCGAAAACAAACGCACTGGAAACGACAGCTGTCACAACAGCTCAAGACAAGCCAAAATCACCATAGCTAATGAGCACCACGTTAAAAGATGGATGCTACATTCCATTCAGGTTCATGCACATAGGCTGCATAATGTCTGCTCTGCAGTCCCTGTTGCAGGGACATCAGGCTCTGCTGCTCGCTGGTGGCTTGCGCAGTGGCTGAGAACGGAGAGCGCACTATGCTCCGGTGTTGTTACCTCATGGCACTACTCAGGCGGGACAGTCGGAGTCGCTGCCAGCGAAATACATTTAGCAACTGCATGCCATTACAACCCAGCTCGTGTAAGATTCAGAGGGCCTGGAAGGAGGTAGAGTCATCTGTTCTGTTTTTAAAGAGAGAGGATGAGTGAGAGAGAGAGAGAGAGATAGAGAGAGGAAAAAAGTGAGATGGAGAGAGAGGGAGAGGCAGAGATGTGCTGGCTGAAAGGGAACTTTTTGCAAACTTCTTCAACGTGGGCAGTGTATTCGTGCATCTTTTTTTTTTTTTTTTGACGCACGCCTCATGAAGATTTCAGCTCTGCCATTTGTGAAAGATTCAGCAGCGGGACGTGCAATGCCACATCGAGTTGCGGCCCTGCTCTGACTTCTCCCCTCCAGCTCCGGCGGGAGGAGGCTCCAGTGCGCTCTGGTCTGCCCGTGCAGGCCTGACCTATAATGGCTTGTCACAGCAGCAGGAACATGGCATCCAGTTTCCCTGCCGCGCTCCCTGTCACTAGCCATTACCCTCACAGGAACCCTGAACAGACTAGTCAACATATTAATTAGGCATCTCTCTCTCTCTCTCTCTCTCTCTCTCTCTCTAATATATATCTTTCTATCTATATACATATCTCTATAAATATATATATTTCTCTCTCTATAGTATCTCCAATGGGAAAATAACATGGGGATTTTTAATTATCGCACTTGTTAAACTCTCGTGGGGACGAAAAAGTCTGAAATGCAGACGTTTTCCTGAACACACTTTTGTCCTCTGCCTTTGAGTGGATACTGTGATCTCCGGTAAATGTAGACAGCACACTTTGATTTTTGCTACCCCAGAGCTAACTTGCAATGCAACTTGCCATAGGTAGTTAGCTTCAATTATTCCACTTGCTTGGTTGAATTTCCCATTGTCCTACATAATTAAGAACGACCATTAACCGTATGTTATTTGCACACCTATGAAGTAGATCCATTTTTTTGGCCGTATCACGCTTGTATATTAATTCGCCGAACTCGTTGTGAAGTTTAAATGAACTGTCACGTTGCATCCGAGCTGTAAAATGCAGACGTTCAGAACATGGCAACATTGTAGCATACGACGGAGGTGGCTTTTAGCTAGATGGATGACAGCAGGCTAAGTAAAATAGCGATGTTTCAAAGCTAAAGTTCATCAGAATCTTGGGATATGCCTGCTTGACAACAGGAGAGATAGAACTAACGACTGGCCTTTGGCCATAGCAACCATCCATTTAGAACTAGTAACGGCAGTTTGTCCTGCAAGTTGAGAAATTACTTGATATGTGTCGGAAGAAATTAGTTCTACAAACAACACAGTTTTAGCGATTAAAACGTTTAAATTGTAACAGGAAATGAACACAACGCAAGTGGCAACAGTGGAATAAGTGGGATAATGGACTCCACGGTGGTCTGTTCACAGAAATTAATGCACTTACGAGTTAATTAATGCGCTTCGCGTCGGGGCCGTTTTACAACCTCGACCGTGCATTAACTTCCGTGAACAGACCACCGTGGAGTCCATTATCCCTTACTTAACACCCGGATCTCCTTATATGGGCAAAGATGGCCGTTTCGGTTCTTTTTTGTAGGCGAACTTCAGAGGTCTATGTGACGCTACCAGTGATGCAGGCGTGATGGAGCAGCGGCAACATCACAGACTGACCATCGGTTGACCCGGGTTCGATGCCCGCCGTTAAGAGTCCGTGTCGCGTTGGATAAAAGCACCTGATAAATATCAGTCAACTTCAGCTACAAGTAATATAAGGTTGAAGTTGGTGAACAGTTTTATTGGTGGACTATCATTGGCATCACCCTCTGGGTCACAGCATAGCACAGGAGTGTTTGATACACCTAAAATATGAATTTTGACATGAAATGGTCTTGATGAGAGACGGCCTTGTTGGGGATGACAAGAGAATCTTCTCAAGATTTCTTTTAGCAAACTGCACCAAATCCATGCTACATAGACAATCCTGGCTTTCTGTCTTCCCACTCACAAGCCGACATAAATCTCCTCCGCCATAACACTCTCCTGTACAGGGCTGGCAGCTTGAGGCTGCAGGCCTTCACAAATCTGAGATGAATCATCATCTACAATCTCCTCCACAGCCTCCATTTTAGAGTATGTACAATTTGTTTTTTTAGCCTGTTTAAATGGCAGAGAACAGACAGGCCCTGTGGCTTTGATAAGACACAGCACACGGCGAGCTTGCCTCCCATATTAAATGGCTAGCGCGAATGTGTTAATTAATTTCTGGCAAGACTGGAGTCTGCTTAGGAAACCTGTTGAGAGTGCAAAAGAGGAAAGGAGCAGAGGCGGAGGGGGGGGGGGACCCAAAAAATGCTGAGGGGGGGGGGGGGGGGGGGAGAGAGAGGATGGTGCTCTACGGCTGCTGCTTCTCAACTTTGGCATAGACGGTGTGTGTGGTGTTGTGGGGTGTGTGTGTGTGTGTGCATTGGGGAGTTGTGTGCGGAGGCAGACAAATAGAGAGCGCTGTGATGCGTCATCTCTGATGACGCTCCTCGCTAACGCAAAAGCACGTCTGGCAGATGGAGGCGAGGTGGGGGCGGTGGTGTGTGTGTGTGTGTGTGTGTGTGTCAGGGTTGCAGTGAGGGAGGGCAATGTGGGGACACAGGGGGAAGGAGATGACACAGACAGAAGCCAGCTCTGAGTGTGAAAGAGAGAGAGAGAGAGAGAGAACCACTCTCACAGCTCATGGAGTGGGGAGGCGCCGAGCTCAGCAAAAGAGCTCATGTTTTCCTCTTTTTCTCTCGCTCTCTTTTTCTCTCTCTCTCCTTTCTTTCTCTTTCCCTCTTTCTGTACAACACTCTTTCTTCCCCTATTCTCTCCCCTAGTAAAACTTTCTTTTCCTCTGTCTCTTTCACTCTATCTCCAACACCCTGTCTCTTTCACTC
>NC_055974.1:24929293-24944293 GCF_018492685.1 Alosa sapidissima
ACACTCGGAGAAGGTGCCCTCAAAGCGAGCGTATGAGCGCTCAGCGGGGGTCTCCCACGAGCTGGAGCCGGACGAGGAGGACTGGGAGATCCTGAGCCTGGCTCTGGAGGACGTCCATCTGGAGGGAGAGGAGGGAGAGGACGCAGGACAGGGGCTGGGGAGGTGGCAGACGGAGGAGGTGAACCTGCTGGAGAGGCTCCGGGCCCAGGAGGACGGGCAGGAGAGGGAGAGGAGGAGGAGGAGGAGGAGGAGGGGCGAAACCATGAGATGGGCGGGAGGCGTAGGAGGGGCAGTGCTGAGGAAGAGCACGGCCGCCTGCAAGCGCCTCTTCAAAGGGCTTGTCCGGCTTGGCAGGAAGTACCTGGCGCCGAGGGGTTGGGGTCGCCACACGGCGGGGGTCCAGAAACACGGGCGGAAACTGCACAGGCTCACGGGAAAGCTACGCGGGCCTGGCGGTGCGTACGGGAAGCGGCAGCGCCCGGCGAAGAACGCCCGCGTCGCCAAACTGGACCCTCAAGCGGCTAGGCCCGTGCAGGCGAGCATAGCCAGTCGGGACGCCGCGGGCGAGCCCAGCCAGCAGAGCGTCACGATCACGCTGCACAGCCCTGACCGGGATCTTCTGGACCGCTGTGAGTCGGCCATCCGGGCCTGCCTGCGGCTCTACGGTGCCATGCTGTCCGACCCGCGGCTGGTGTCCGGCGCGGGGGCCGCAGAGGCGGCGCTGTCGGTCCGGCTCTGCGAGTGCGGGCTCCGCCTGCCGGGCCTGGAGCAGATGGCCGTGCACGGCTTCGCCCAGGCCCTGCTGGCACCAGCGCGCGTTCTCGGGGAGAACAGCGGGACTCCCGCCGACATGGCCGTCACCCGGCTGCACGAGGCGCTCCGCCAACGCTGCCCACGGAGGAAGGGGCCCCACGAGAGGCCGGACGAGGAGGACGGTGACCTGCTGGAGCCACTGGTGTGCAAAAGCAGCGCCCTCAAGAAGGCGACAACAGCGGTGCTGTCCATTATGTCCGACCTCCACAGCAAAACCCCAGGAGAGAAAAGAACCGATTCAGAGAGCCCAGAATTCTCACCGGCACCGGAGCCAGGAAATCAGCCCTTCCAACAGTCATAACAACGCGACAGGCTACAGTCCCAGAGATCTGATGATTATTAAATTACATTACATTAGATTGATTTTGATTGAGGAGGATTAAATATATGACTGAAAGAAATAATGTTAGTGTAGTTTCTTGATGAGGTAAGAAATCTATACTCTCTTTGGGTCTGGTCCAGGCTGCTGACATCCTTGTACTGCAGAGAAAACTGTAGTTTTAGCCCTTAATGCGTTTACAGAAAGGTAAGCCAATAGAGGACATATGAAGGCAGCCAAAAAACATAACACTGACTGGGTTTCCATGGACCTTGCGTATCCTGGTTATTAATGGGTTTTGAAGTTTTCTGATTTTGTGTATGCACATCCTAACATCATATCCCGATTTCAGAAATCCGAAAGAAACCTGTAGTAATACTGCAGTATACACCAAAGACTGCACCACAATAGCATGTCGTCTTTTGTAGCCAGTCTTTTTGTAATCAGTTACCGGGACACTAGTTTTTAATCAAGTGATATTATTATTCAAGGATATTAAATATTCAGGGATATTAATAACCAGATTTCCTCTGGATCCATATCCTGAACATGATCAAAGTCTAGATAAGCTTTATATCCAAGATACCGCAGTGCATGTTCACACAGTCATTGTTGGAGAAGAAGATACAAAGTGAACGGCAAAGCAAAACAAGAACAAGATATGTAATGTGTGAAACAGACTCAGATAATGCACACACTTGCTACACATTTGCATTATTTATGCTAAGGACACTCACAGCTTGTCCTTATCACTTTTAGAAACTAACCATTTTAAATTTGTCATTTTCTGACAGCTTTTTTTTGTCGCCAAATGTGCTGAGCACATTGTGGGCAAAAAAGTCCCCTGTGCTGGTGCTTGAAGGCTGAGTGAACAGGTGGCACTCACTTCCTGCAGGGAGAGGGCATTTACTAAATGTCAAACCTTGAGAGGCTGTCGACAGACAATCCAAACACACATCAAGTAATTTAAAAGAGAGATAAGTACTAAACTAATGTCAAAGTAGAGAAGGGTCAAATGAATTGAAACAGGAAGGTAGAAGCAGTACATGTATTTATCCACTGCCAACTGTGCACGCTGCCAGTTTTATCTCTATCATATTAGTTTTGGTTCTTTCAAGAGGGGTCTAAAGACATATCTGTTCAGTATACACTTAATTAATTAAGTGGTTCTTATGAGTTATGGTTTGTATATATTATGTATTTGTTTATTTTCATTAAGCTATTGATCATTGATATTACATTGACATTATTGTTTATTATTGCTATTTTCCTTCCCTCACATTTTAAAACTGTTCACTGTTAATTTTAAATATTGTATTGTGTTTTATTTGTATGTTTTGGAAAAAAGTGTCTGCTAAATCCCATAACCATATTAAATACACAGTTATTTTAGCCACACTCAGTCAGGACCACACTCAAGTAGTAACAATTGTGTGGAGAATATTCAGAAGTGCACACCAATGGCTCTTTTCCATTAAGGACGGGGCTGGCCCAAGGCCGGTGCGTAGCCTCTGTGTTCTGTTTCCATAAGGAACTGTAACATAAACAGTGCCTAGCAATTGTAAGAAGCAGTATCCTTAATTCTTTTGCAAAAGTTTTTATCCACTGCAGATTGCATTTCTTCACAAATGTAGACCCTTTTACTGTTTATAAACAGCGATGTCTTACTCCAGGGCCGACCTGAGGCCGTCTGGGCCACGGCCCTAGTCCGGCCTCAATCATGGAAATAGAAAAAGTCTGAGGCTTTACCCCAGACACCGGGGTTTTAACCCATAGTGCAGTGGTTCGTAAACTTTTTGTCAGGCGATCCCCCCAAAAACATGGGCCAAGTCTCATGACACCTTTCTCTAACCAGGGGAATTTGGTTTTGAAATGTTGCGAAATGGGTATTGGAAGCAGAAGCAGAATGTTTTTTTTCTCACAGGTAGGCTATGTCAACACCAAAGGCATTAATGTCTATGGCAGCCTTTGACTAAATACCTGACCATTGAAAATGTCTTCAATAAAATGTCTTTAATCCAGGCTGCAAATCATTTCGCGACCCCTCCAATATTTTTGGCGACCCCCAGTTTAAGAACCACTGACATAGTGGAAAAGGGCCATGAGTGTTTGTGGCCGATGTCTTTCAGAGAGGAACTTTAGTTGGAGGTGACTGGTAAATAAGTTAATAAGAGCATTATCTGAAGAACTGGCTACAGGCAGTCCATTGCACCCTACTGTAAACTCTAAATGAAGAATTTGGTTCCAAAACACTATATCTTTTTTAAAAACATTAAAAAGTCAGGCTATTTAATTGTGTATGTCAGGTATATATATATATAAGTATAAGTATATATACTCTTTTGATCCCATGAGAGAAAAATTTGGTCTCTGCATTTATCCCAATCTGTGAATTAGTGAAACACACACCGCACACAGTGTGGTGAAGCACACACTAATCCCGGCGCAGTGAGCTGCCTGCATCAACAGCGGCGCTCGGGGAGCAGTGAGGGGTTAGGTGCCTTGCTCAAGGGCACTTCAGCCGTGCCTACTGGTCGGGGTTCGAACCGGCAACCCTCCGGTTACAGGTCCGAAGTGCTAACCCACGGCTGCCCAAGGTAATATCAATCAAACGGAAATGTACTGAAAAATATTTATGAAAATGGATTAAAATGCTGGATACAGCGTTTGGGAACCAAACTCTTTAAATGCTACACTGGTATTTGTACAGTGCCTAGAAAAAGTATTCACCACTCTTGGATATTGTCCCCTTTTATTGCTTTAATAAATGGAATTCTCTTTCAGACTGAACCAGATTGTCCTTCAGGATTTCCATATATTTTGCTGAATTCATTGGATGAACTGCCTTTACAAGCCTTCCAGGGCCTGCTGCAGAGAAGCATCCCCACAGCACGATGCTGCCACAAGCAGCATGTGTCCACCAAATATAGCATCTAGTCTGATGGCCAAAAAGCTCAATGTTGGTCTCATCAGACCAAAGAACCTCTTCCATTTGACCTTGGAGTCTCCCACATGTGTTTGGGTGAACTCTAGTTGAGATTTGATATGAGCTTTGTCACTGTCCCATAAAGCTTTGACTGGTAAAGAACACAGGCAATAGTTGAGTGATCTGGTTGTTATGGTGTAGCATAAGTTACCTGCAGGTTCAGTGATCTAGTTGTTATGGTGTAGTGTAACCTACTGCAGGTTCAGTAATCTGGTTGTTATGGTGTAACATAACCTACTGCAGGTCCAGTGATCTGGTTGTTATGGTGTAGCGTAACCTACCTGCAGGTTGAGTGAGCTGTTTGTTATGGTGTAGCGTAACTGCAGGTTGAGTGAGCTGGTTGTGATGGTGCAGTGCTGCCTACCTGCAGGTTGAGGGCGCTGGTGAGGTTGACCTTGGGCAGGGACATGGCTATGCTGGTGGTGGTGAGTTTGCTGTGCCACCTCTGCAGCTGCTCCAGGGTCAGCAGCTTGTCCAGGCGCTCCAGGCCCTCTACGTGGAAGGGCAGCAGCAGCAGCATGCTGGACTGGCCACCCCACAGGCCCACCTCCAGCACCTGGACCATGTTCTCCACGTCCTCGTAGTGACGGTACACACCTGTGGGAGACACATGCAGTACCAGTGATGAATGAGTGGGTGAGTGAGTGGGTGTGTGAGTGGGTGAGTGAGTGAAAGTGGGTGGGTGAGTGGGTGGGTGAGTGTTATTGAGTTGGTTATATGGTTATATGTTGTCATGCATAGAGTGTTACAGTATGTTATTATTTTTATTTTGCTTTGGAATCCTGTAAAAGAACAGTCATGCTTATAAGGCCATTTGAATAAGTGAGTGAGTGAAAGAAAGAAATGGTGAGTGAGTGGGTAAAAGAGAGAGTGAGTGAGTGGATGGATAAAAGTGGCTGAGTGGGTCCATGCTGACTAATGGGGGAGTGTAATTCCAGCCATTCTGGGTCCAGGTAATTTAGTCTCAAGCTCATCCTCAAGCAGAAGAAAACTACAAGTCAAACACAAATGGACAACCAGCTAGATGAGGGCATTTAAACTGACAAAAAGTGGATTAAAATTACAGATGACAAATAAGGGAACTTAAGCATGGCTATCAAGTTGGCCAGATCTGCAGGAACTGATACTGGTGCTGAACCTACCATGGGCTTATACTGCCCTTGACTTAAAGTGTAAAAAATAAGGTAAAATCAGAAAAAAGATGTTATGACATTTTCACATTTCAAAATCAGTGTTATAAGATACATGAGATCCCTGATGCTGGGGAATACTGAAATAATATGAGAAGGTCTCTTTAGAACCATTGATATTCTCCAGTAGATGTGAGAAAAACCATCTGACCCGCCATGACCTTGATTCAGACAGAATTAAAGATGACACTTCTGAGTGGAAGGTGTGAGTGGTGTGGTGAGAGTATCACACAGCATTCAGAGCAGAAATAGTTTTTCATATATTCCAAGCGCAAATCATGCACTTATATATTTCTTACGCTCTCAAGCGCCACATCAAAAGTTTAAAAGTCCTCTCGCCACTCTCACAAAGGTTAGCAACATAAATGTTAACAGCTTTGCTTTAGAAATCGAATCAAAGGCGAGGTGAGACACCGACCGGTGTGTGTAGAAGCTGAAAAGGCCGACATGATTTAAACGGCTAATATGTTTTTTCTACCTTCACCGTTGTTTATTTCCCAGGACAACTGCCAGGCAATTCTTTTTTTCTCTCTCTCTCTTGCCATATTGCTAAAAAGTCCAGCATGAGAAGAAACAACATCAATTTTCTGAAAGATGGATCAATGAAACCATGTGGCTCAGGGCCAGAGAGGAAGTGTACGGAAAAGTGGCCTAAAGTGTGCTCAGTGTGATTTCGCCCGACTCCTAAAAAAAAACAAAAAAAAAACAACAAAAAAACACTTTGCCCACAGAATCTTTAACAAAAAATACACACCGACCGTCACAGGAAGTCCAATTTGACCTTTTTACTAAAGCGATGAACGTCTCAGGAAGAAAAAAATAAATAAAAATAAATCAGATTTGGAGCAGAAACTGCATTCACACGGTAAAGGTTGACACACCTTGCATCATTTATTCTTCCATGCACTCCTCTGCATCTTAATCTGTGAGATGTGTGTACAGAGGAAACTGTTCAGCAAAGACAGGCTGTGGAGTACTGGATGTGTTACAGATGCATAGGGAGGCCTACAGATGCATTGGTGACCCATTAGTATGGCTCATATGTTTTTCATTACAAGGAAAGCAAGTCTAAACTGTTGCTAAGTTGAATGTGGATGTGTTATGAATGTGTAAGAAACGTTGCACACTGATACATCTGAAATGCTTTATTAAAATCTTTACAATGCTGAGAAAATGAAATTACAATGTTAGAAAAGAGTGTGGACGCCTAGGATGCTGCACAATTGTGTGTCATTTTGCATATTATGTTGGAGCTGTTTTATATTAGCTTTTCAAAAAAGGCCATCACCAAGAGGAAATAAAATTACAAGGTTGAGTTTAGGTGAGGTAGGAGGTTTTCTAAAGACCTGGAGAGAGGACGTCCATCTATCCTTATTAATTTCACTGGCCAGTGTTATGCTAGCTATGTTCGCCCAGGAAGTAGCAAATGGTCCACTGACATCTTTAGAAATGTTGCCCCATTGTTCCTGCTGCCCATAACATTTTGGATACTAACTGAATGAAGCTACCCTACTCTCCAACTCTGGGCCACACAGTATAGCTGCTTCATTATGGAAGACATAATGACCATGATTACTTTGTTCAATACTATTTCATTAGATGATTACTAATTACTATTTGATTACTAAATTACTAAATGATTTTGGAAATATCACCAATTTTTTAAACAAAGGGGTGTGCTGGATTTCAAACTCAAGCTAATATGAGATTGTTGCAAAATGGAATGCAGCTAATCATTCTATTTCAATTATGTTTGTTAACATTGGAGGTCATAATTGACGATTAATCGTCCCCTACCCCATGGTTAAGAGTGAACATACCTGACCGATGCATCATGGGAACTCTTGTGTACTTGACTCCTAGGAAATTACGCAGGTCTTCGCTCGACTCTGCAAAGCCTCGGTCCCACAGACCTACACACAGACAAGAGAAAGAAAAAAAGACAAGAGACATGACCTCAAGAGACCTCGCTCTCTCTCTCTCTCTCTCTCTCTCTCTCTCTCTCTCTCTCTCTCTCATTCTCTCTCTCTCTCTCTCCCTCCCTCTCTCCCTCCCTCTCTCTCTTTTCCCTCTCCCTCTCCCTTTCCCTTTCCCTTTCCCTCTCTCTCTCCCTCTCTCTCCCTCTCTCTCCCTCTCTCTCCCTCTCTCTCTTTTCCCTCTCCCTCTCCCTTTCCCTTTCTCTCTCTCTCTCTCTCTCTCTCTCTCTCTCTCTCTCTCTCTCTCTCTCTCTCTCTCTCTCTCTCGCTCATACAGTAGGCCCACAGCAAGCAGCACTACAGCGGTGAAATATGCGCCAAACTATTCTGAGCAAAACCACAGGGTCAATTATACACATTACACAAAGATACAAAAGAGGGCAGAGAAGACACACACAAAGAGAGAGAGCTAAAGAGCACATACATGAGAGAGTGAAAGAAAAGAGAGAGAGAGCAGGGAGGAGGGGGGGCAATGAAGATTGGGAGGGTGAAATGAGGAGGGCCAGAACGCGTTATTACAGTCCATTAAACTCATTACCTGCGCTAACAAAGATGGGATTCGATAAAAGAGACTATTAGCGGGGATTACGGGCACACATGCTTTTCCCGGTAGACTGTCTGTCTGTCCCCACCTCGCTTACTCATCCCGGGCGGCCACACCGGTGGAAAAAGCCGGCTTCTGCAGCCGGCCACCAAACAAGGCGGGGGAAAAGGGATGGGGTCGCCAAAGGGGTTACGACAGGTCTATCTCCTTCTGTTGTATTTCATTGCATCAGAAAATGAAGTCCATATGCTCCGCACAAAGCAGGGAGATGGAATGGGGGTGATGTCGTTTTTGTATTTTACCACAGTACCAAAACATTGGGACACAACTAGGAGCTGAGTTGGGGAGGGGAGACAGTCTTTGTTGCATGAATTACTGACTGAATTATGTGCTGTTAAAACCACATAGGCTGGCAGTAATGTGTGGTAGAGTTTGCAAAATAGTAATTGTCCTCAATCCTCCAGTGACCTCAAGGGGCATGCTAATCGGCTAATATGGTGTTTTGATGCTAGTTGCAGCTGAGATCACAGAGATTGGCATTGCTGCAAAATGACAATTTTTTTACATTAAAACTGTGCATCCCCTGTCTGAGTGCTTCACACACCACACAATGCAGCGCCGGGAATGTAAAACGAAAACAGGATTGATTACACCACCTGAGTCATGATGAGAAACTGAGAAATCTGACATCGTCTGGAGGAGAAATGCAGAGAACACACAGGCTCTCTGGTTCGGACCGCAGCCAATCCTTGCGTACCGCACCTTGGCATGCGAATGGATCTGAAAGGGCCTGTGAAAACGCGCGAGGAGGAAGTCTAGCCTTTCGCTAATTATCAGGCCCTTATGAAACATTATCCTCTTGAAACATCAGCGAAAACAAACACAAAGTTATTACCGCCGGAGCAAGTCGGGGACTGAGAAGCAGGCAAGCGAGTTCCTACTACCTGACTACCCGAGTGCCTGGAATACCTCAGAGGATTTAGTGTCATCGCAAAATTTGGCAGTCGCTCAAAAGCAAACGAGAGAGAGAGAGGGAGAGAGAGAGGCAACCGAGATCTCTGGACGGACCCCGCGCCCAATAGTCCGGTCTAGACATGCCATGGAGTCAGGCAACGAGTTGGATGGCACAACCCACAAAGCCAATGGAGCTAAAGAAAGGAAGGAAAAATCCCCTTATTAATAAGCATACCCTAAAAAAAAAACAATGCAACAATTGTATCGCTACAGTCTCGGAAGAAAGAAAGAAGAAAAAGAAGAAGAAGAAGAACAGTCGCACCCATCCTGTTGACAAATATGAACCCAAACCACAAAAGACTGCAGGAGAGGGGGGGGAGGAGGGATGGGGGAAAAAGACACCAACCCCCAGGGAGGACAGCAAGGCCACCTTCCTCCTCTCTCATCGGCTACTTGATTAAGCGAGGCTGCAGAGTTCAGGGAGAGACCACAGGGCTGTTATTATAGGTTAAAATGGGCGTGCATTTGTTGGCGGTTTATATTTTCGCCTTTGTTGCGCTTATCTGTAAACGGGGCTGCGGGCAGGCAGGCTGCAGTCAGTGTTGAAAACCAGCTCTGTTTCTCACGTCTCTCTCTCTCTCTCTCTCTCTTCCTTTGCATTGTTTGTTTGTCTCTGGCACAAACAAAGGCTGAATTAATGAATAAGTGTGGACTGCATTTCTCTGGGTAGGCCATACCCAAGATCCCCCCACACTGCATGTCAATCTGTCCCTATTTCTTACTACTGCTCTACCTTTCTCTCTCTCTTTCTCTATCTCTCTCACTCTCTGACCTGCAATAGACTCTCTCTCTTCTTTCTCGTACTCTCTGTCTATCACTCTCTCTCTCTCTGTGTAACTGACTCTATTTATGTTGGTCTCTCTATCCCTCTCTCTCTCACTCTCTCTCTACCTTGATGTTAATCTCTGTCCTCTTTACTCTTCTAGCTTTCACATGTCTCTCTTTCAAACCCTCCCTCCCTCCCTCCCTCCCTCTACCCTCGCTCTCTCCTCCACCATCTCCTCTCCTCTCAAAGCCTCAGTGTTGAATGTGCTCTTTGCTCCTCTTGTACCCTGCCCCTCCCTCTGCTTGCTTTTCTTCTCCTCTTTCTCCCTTCATCTACGTCCTTGTCTAATTATCTCACTCTTCTTCTTCTTCTTCTTCTTTCTCTGTTCACCACGTTTCTTTCTCCTCCCTACCCACCTCTTTTTTCCCTCTCTTTTTCTTTCTTTCTCTCTCTCTCTCTCTCTCTCTCTCGCCATCGTCTGAAGAGCAGAGGGATAGGGAAGTGATGCTGAAGTGCTTTTAATTTTAGCCTTCAATAATTAACAATGAGGAGCGAGCAAGGCAACAAACAACACTAGACAGCTGCTGGGGCCGCACCAGGAGATGCTACCAATAACAATGTCGCCAGGAAGCCTTTTCAGCTCCCATCACCACCACCGCCACCCTGATGCAAATGGCCCCGGACAGAAAAGATATAACGGCTAAAGTAACCGAATTACTATAGAGCCATCGACCACCAGGATCGTTACCATTTTACAGCGACGAAATACACCGACACCACCACCACAACCCTCCCCAGCACACTGTCGTCCTCCAGTGCTGAATTGAATTTTCTCATAATCATATTCACGTTCCTCAATCCATTGCGCAATCTAATTTGTGTGTTTCATTGCAGACTTAATAGGCGCCGAGGAAACTTTGCACAGGCTCGTACTAATTTTTGTAATTAAGTCCAAACATGAAACAAAAGGGAAATTAATTAGATTGCTTATCAACATACAGTCGGTTGTCGCCGTTGTAGTCTTCGGGGATGTCTGTTGTAGAGGACTGCTCTGAAAGTCTCTCTTCTTTCATGCCTGTTTTTCTACCGTGTGAACTGACAATAGATGGCATGAGTAAAGACGGCGAAGGAAACGTTTTAAGGGCCATGTTAGAGCAGCAAACTGGATGACTTCATGCATAGACGTTGAAAGGAGACGGGGTTGTTTATCTTGTGAAACAAGAGAGAGTGATCCGCACACCATGATGCGTGATCCGTTGTTTATTTTGTGGAAAAGAAAATAACAACCAAACAAATAAAATAAAAAAGAGATGAGTCTAGACTTGAAGCAAGAACAAGAAAACACAGGGTCAAGGCGAAAGCATCCTCGAGCATTTTTGTCGAGGAAGAAAAGAGGGAGGCAGAAGACCTTGTCTTGTAGAGGCAGGAAATCAGAGACCGTGGGCAAAGGTAGATAAATAAAAAATAGCGGCCGGTCTAAATATAGAGGTTAAGATAAGATGGAGAGCAGGAGGAGAGGTTGGCGAGAGGGAGGCGCCGGGTCGAGCATACTGAGTCGGAGTCCAGCGGCTGGACACAGAGTGCTGTAGGCAGAAGGAGGTGTGTGTGTGTGTCTGTGTGTGTGTGTGTGTGTGCATGGACACTTGTTACTCAATTATTCACAGAGACATATCACAGCCCACAGGAAGATGAATAAGCCTTCACTGATAGGCCACACACTCATTACTTATCAGTGGCATTGGCTACCTACGATCGAAACACACACATGCATGCATGCACACACACACACACACGCGTGCAGGCACACACACACGCACGCGCACACACAAACACACACACTTCCTGGAGAACTTAGTTGTTATTTGTTGCAATGCCTTGTCATTAAGCCCGCAGACACACAATCATGAGAACACAATTATACTGTTTGCCAAGGATCCAACACACACACACACATATAGAAATGATCCTGAGGACAAAGAGGTCTATACGCACTTAGAATAATGCATACACAGCCTCATAGCTGTTGTGTTAGATGTAGCAATACAGATAGAGTGAGTGTAAGGCAACAAATTTAAACATCTCCTTTTAAACATCTTTCATTTAAACATCATCTTTCTCTCTAACGCACACACACACACACGCACACTTTCTTTCTGAATGTCTTGTGTGTAATGTAATGTTCATTAAAAAACTCAGCTGGGGTCTGGTTTGGAAGACACAGTCAATTCAACACAAAGGAAATGAACTGAATAAGAGGCAGAGTGCCACCCACTACTCCTGCTGCTCTCTCTGCAGGAGGTGCTGTGTTGTCGAGGGAGCCTCTCCTGCTCCCAGCCTCTTACCTTTAAATCTCAGCGCGTTGCCCAGGATCAGGGCTCCGCTCTGGGCCTGCGGCTCCTGGCTTGGCTGGTGGTCCACCATGACACCGCCGGTGGCTCCCAGAACCCAGGCGCGGAGGGCGGCCGAGTCCGACTGCCTTCCCCCTGCAGTGGCTAGCGGCACGTGGTCCAATCTGGACGCGCTGCGGGCCTTCTTCAGGAAGTTCTGGTCCGGCCCGGCGGCCTGCTTGGTGAAGAGGGCCGAGGCGCCGTGGAGGGAGTATGCCGTGTTGTTGGCCTCCAGCGTGGACTTCAGAGCCTGGGGGAAGTCTGCTGTTGTTGCTGCTACTGCCCTCTTCTGGCCGGAGGGCTTCAGCAGCTCCCGGATCTGCCCGGCGGTGGCGCCCTTGGAGGCTTCACCCAGGGCGTCCAGCGAGGCGGCCAGCATCAGAGGCGAGAAGAGAGCGTTGGTCTTCTGGGCATCGTCACCGCTGCCCGTACGCAAGGCGCGGTACAGCCGCAGCCCGATGGACCAGCTGGCATGGTGGCCGAGGCCAGCGGAGGGGGCACCCTGCTGTAGCTGCTGGGGGGAGGCGTCGGCTTTGGGGAGGCCAACCCCCAGCAGCAGCACAAGCAGAAGAGAGAATGGAACTGGTCCAGACGCAGCAGGCAGCATGGCAGTAGTACTGTGAGAACGGAACAGGGAGGCAGGCGTGAGAACATAAGCAAAGAAGGCCAGTGTATGTATGGCACAGTCAGATAATCATACCAAAAGCTTCTCGGGCAAGGTCATGGGCAAGATCTCTGTGTACATCTTTAGATCTCATGCATTATTCAAGCTGTGCACAACTAGTTTTTATGTTTTGTGGCACGGAGCTGTCGACATTACTGAAACTGTGTAATACCATGCCATGACGTGAGATTTATGGCTACTTAAATGTTTGAAGGATAACTTGTCATAATGCCCAAAAGCTGCCTACATGATAATGGAATAATTGACTACCCGAAGCTATAGATATTAAGAAAACTGAGCAGCGGGTAGCCTACTCTGTTCTCCTAAATAAATGACAGGTTCTCTGTTACACATGTGTTGTGATACAAAGCAGCCTCAAAAAAGGCTCGAAGCGCGCTGATTTATTACAGAAAAGCTTCGCTGAGTCTTTAATCTATAGCAAAGAGCTTAGAATAATTAAATCCGCGAGTCTTGCAGCTGAGTAAAGCGAATCATGTCTATTCATTCAACAGGCTACAACCTTGACATCATCATTTCAAGACAGCAAAACGCTTGAGTATGGGAGTTTGCGCGTTGAATTACGATCAGAAAGTGGAAGATGTCTGCGTAAATTTACCGTACATTTATTAAAACGGTCCCGTTTGCTTCTCCGGCCGACCACGTCCACTGGTTGCGTGTGCAATGAAAGGGGCTTTATTTATCTACAGACGTGGCATAGGAAGTTCTTTCCTACTGCTTCCCTGAACTTCTTACGCCAGATCCTACTAATCCATTCCAGGCATTTTCCTGAAATTTCTATCATTCCACTGAAGTAGGCTGCAGGCAAATTGAGCTTTAAACTAATTGCCTGTGGAACGTACGGCAACCGATTTTCTACCTTCAACTTTTGTTACCATAGTCATTACAGTTAGCGTCAACAGTACACTTCATTTGTTGGCTGGGCGGTTTTTTGCAATAAACTTCTGCATTTGCGCGAGCTTCGACTCGGAGGAGGAGGAAGGGCCTGATTTGAGTGGAGGGGTGTAGTTACCTGGCTGGCCTGGTGGGGTCGCCAGCGTACTGCAGCGTATCGGCGCTTTGTGTGGTCGGGCTTTCCCTGAATCCCAACCACTGGGGCGAAGGATCATATTGTTCCTCCAGCTTCCCTCACGTCCATCATTCCATACCACTCCGTTCTCACATTTCTACAGTTTTGCTCTTTTCACCAAACTGAACGTCGGAGAGGAACTTGTTTAACATTCACACGGAATGTGATATTAGATAGGCCTAAGACACACACCAGTACGAATCAATAGACCAGTGCGATGCAACAGTAGCCAGACAATCGATTGATATAGCCTACAGATAGCCAAAAATGGCTGAAATTAGAAGCAGCAGTTGGGAAGAGAGAGCTGATAAAAGTGGAGGTCTGCCAATGCATCCCAAGCCCTCTGAACATGACAAGTCATAGAATGAGCCAATTATTCCCACTCTCGCTGATCAATAACGCACTTGGAGAGATAGCCATCAGCAAAAAACCACCCCAAGCACAGTGCACAAACACACACACATACACACACACACACACACACACACCTCAGAGAGAAAGAGAGAGGGAGAAAGACAGTACTGGATTCTGGTCAAACCACAGCTGTCAACACCAATCCACAGCATCCTAACGCAGAGAGACACACACACTTAGTTGAACAAGCAACGACCATGTATGCATGCTTGTGGACATACAGTATTCTCAAGCCTTTTCCCTTGGATTACTGTTTGTGTCAGTCACAGAAAAGCATACATACTGTACACTCATAGACAAAAACTGAAATACACTTTGTCATTATTGAACACAAAAACACTGAATACATGCACGCACACACACACTAACACACATACACACATACTCTCTCTCTCTCTCACACACACACACAAGCATTCTGTCAAAAAACACAGAACACACACTCAGAAGCTCTCCCTGTCAAAACTCAGAACCCCCAAACAGAAGCACAAACACACACACAAACAAACCAAACACACTCACACACAGTCACCCTGGCAGGGCTGATCCCACCTTAACTGGTCAGGGGGGAAGCTGTTTGTGTGATTGAGTCGCTGGTGGGGAAATGCGTGCCTGTGTAAGCGGCGAGCTCTTAACCAGCACCAGGGGACCCGTAGCCCCAAGGCCTCTCTGAGCGCATCACAGTCAATGGTCCCCATAATGAGGTCCGACACACACGAGCAGCGCAGGTGATTCATCCGAACGGGACCGCGCGCAACGTCTAAACGAGTCCCCAGGGAAACAAGCAAAGGGGGGTAGGGGGGGGGGGTGCATGAGAGAAAGTCACGGATATTCTGCAGG
>NC_055974.1:24949293-24954293 GCF_018492685.1 Alosa sapidissima
CACAAAAACATTCTGCAATCCCATCAGCCCGGTGTACATGCATGATTGTTTTCTCATTGGAATGAATGTATTCCGGTCATTCGATCCCAAAAGATGTCATTTGCACGACCGTTACGAAAATGACCAGATTACCCCTCGCACACATAGGAGGGCGCCTCAAAGACAGAAACAATCCGAATAAGTGTACACATGGTGATTGGAACGGACTACACACCCCTTTCAAGCCGATATCCTGTCGGATCATCCGGTTTTAGTTCGATCAAGGTGTGTGTGTCAGTATCTTTATTCCGTTTGAGGCATGAATACGATTCTAATCTGATTAAATGTGCCCTTGTAAACAGACACTTCACCATGTGATCTGGGGGAACAGACACTACACCATGTGATCTGGGTTAACAGACACTACACCATGTGATCTGGGGGAACAGACACTACACCATGTGATCTGGGTTAACAGACACTACACCATGTGATCTGGGTTAACAGACACTACACCATGCAATCTGGGGGAACAGACACAGACACTACACCATGTGATCTGGGGGAACAGACGCTACCTAATGTGATCTGGGGGAACAGACACAGACACTACACCATGTGATCTGGGGGAACAGACACTACACCATGTGATCTGGGGGAACAGACACTACACCATGTGATCTGGGTTAACAGACACTACACCATGTGATCTGCACAAACACATACTCCCCTTCTCCTTCTCCCCTTCTCCCTCTCCCTCTCTCTCCTCTCCCTCTCTCTCTCCTCTCCCTGTTTCTCTCCTCTCCCTTTCTCCTGTTCTTCATCCCTCCTTCTCCTCATCCTTCTCCTTCCTATCTCCCACCTCCTCTTCTCTTCTCTCCTCTCCTCTTTTCTTCTCTTCTCTCCTTTACTGTCCTCTCCTCTTCTCCCTCCCTCCTGTTCTCTGTTCTTCATCCCTCCTCCTCCTCCTCCTCCTCCTCCTCCTCCTCCTCCTCCTCCTCCTCTCCTCTCGCTTTCTGGTCCGGGCCTGCGGCTTTGCCAGGATCCCAGCTGGTACTGTCATGTCTGATAGGCTGGAACACAGACAGAGGCCGGGATGTGTGTGTGTGTGTGTGTGTGTGTGTGTGTGTGTGTGTGTGTGTGTGTGTGTGTACAGAGACAGAAGACGTCCAGCCTGGGAGGTGGTGAGCAGAAAGAGGATATCATGCTGCATTATGCTGTGCTCTGTTGCAAACAGACATGTCTGTGCAAGTGGGTGTGTGTCTGAGTGTAATTGTGGCTGTCTATCTGTCTATCTGTCTATCTGTGTGTGTGTGTGTGTGTGTGCATGTGTGTTTATGTTTGTGTGTATGTGTGTCTTTCTGTGTGTTTCTCTGTGTGTATGTGTCTGTGCGTGTGTGCGTGCGTGTGTGCGTGTGTGTGTGCGTGCTTGTGTGCATGTGCGTGTGTGCGTGTGCGTGTGCGTGTGTGTGCTTGTGTGTGTGTGTGTGTGTGTGTGCGTGCTTGTGTGCATGTGCGTGTGTGCGTGTGCGTGTGTGTGTGCGTGCTTGTGTGTGTGTGTGTGTGTGTGTGTGTGTGTGTGTGCCACTACTCTCCTCTGCTCCTGAAGGTTAGCAGGTGATTTCCTTGTGCCAGAACCTCAGGTGGCAGCCATGAAACACCAACTCAGCTTCTATTTTTAGAACTACGCCTCAGTCAGCAACATAAGCCAATAACACACACACACACACACACACACACACACACACACACACACACACACACACACACACACGCATGTGTAAGCCAGCAACACACACTCATGTCAGCCAATGACATTCTCTTGTACACTAAAGACACACATACACACTCTTGTAAAGGTATGATATACATGTACATACACACTCCAATGATACACACACCGCACTGTACTTCCGTTACACGATGGAGACGTTTAGTGACATTATTTTGTTACAGGGACAAAAATGCATGTAAATCAAAGATAAAAAAACAACGTTCATTCATGTTCACACATGTTTTGATTTCTGTTCGAAGGTGTTTGTTTGACTCATCATACAGAATATCTAACTGTGTGTGTGTCTGTGTGTGTGCGTGTGTGTATGTGTGTGTGTGTGTGTGTCTGTGTGTGTGTGTGTGTGTGTGTGTGTGTGTGTGTGTGCATGTGTGCGTGTGTGTGTGTGTGTGTGTGTGTGTGTGTGTCTTTCTGTGTGTGTGTGTGTGTGTGTGTGTGTGTGTGTGTGTGTTTCTGTGTGTGTGTGTGTGTGTGTGTGTCTTTCTCTGTGTGTGTGTGTGTGTGTGTGTGTGTGTGTGTGTGTGTGTGTGTGTGTGTGTGTGTGTCTGTCTGTCTTTCTGTGTGTGTCTCTGTGTGTGTGTTTATGCCCTGTGGGAGGCAGGTGTGCTTTATAAAACATAAACATTGTTTCGAGCCAGGAAGGGAGTCCAGAAAGAGTGGGTGGGGGAGCAATAAAGAGATAGAAAGGTCTAGAAAGGAAACCTGACAATAGCCAGATGAATTTCGCTCCGCCTAGCTCCACTCATCCATCTGGAACCGATCCATTGAAGTGTTGCTTCAGAAGGCTGGGCCTAATCAAAAAAGGCTTGCATATGATTGAATAAGCCACTTGTCCGTCATCTATTGACGTGCTACTTCAACCACTCACATCGAAGCCAACCTGTGATGCTGATAACAGTCTCACAGTCGCTTCTACGCTATGTCACATCTATGAAACTCTGCGTCCTGATTGGCTGAACCATAAAGTCGGTTGCAGAAATCACTCTCAATGGAAGAGGTCCCAGATGGATGTGAGTGAAGCTAGGCGGAGCTAAGCGGAACGACATTCATCTGGCTATTGTCAGGTTACTAGAAAGGAAAGAGAGGAGAGAAATTTAGAGATTGAGGTTACTGTCATCAACTACCTAAATAATTCCCTTGTTTATGTGCAATTTATGTGAGTAAAATTAATTGAAAGGAAGAGTAATCAGTTCCACTGACTAATCGTTTTTATTTGGCCCCACAAACTTTGAACAGAGGACTAGAGGTGGAGAGGAGAGACGACTCCTCTGGAGCTAGGCATTTTGAACTACTGACAAAGTGCAAACATGACATACCAAAACAATTACCAACCAAAATTCCACACATAAACACTTCAGCTCACAAGCACACACACAGACACAAACACACACACACATGCACGGAGCACGCACGCACACACACACACACACACGCTCACACACACACACACACACACACACACACACACATACATACATACTGTACACACACACAATCACATACATACAAAAATGGCAAAAGAAACCCAAAAATCATTGGTAAGTATATGTCAATTTCTGTATGGACTGTTTGTTATTTATAAAACGGGCCACAGGAGGGATTTTGAGTGCTTCAATCAAAAGTTGCATGACCCTCCCCTGCCTGCTAGAAATTTTTCAAGGACCCTCCAGCAGAATTTTCAAAAAAGACATGACCCTCCCGACCAATTGTCGATGCCTTACGCCCGCGCTATTATGTGCTATGAAAATACACTGACTAGGCTTCTTGAATTTCCCCTGGGGATCAATAAAGTATCTATCTATCTATCTATCTATCTATCTATCTATCTATCTATCTATCTACCTTCTAAAATCAACCTCTGCTTTCGGATCTTACACATCACACTTCACCAAGATGGTGGCCATTTCAGTAGATTTACTCACTAACATTGTTGTGGAAACACAATAAGCATGGAAACTAAATGCACATTACCTGCAACTGCATTAGCCTACTTGAAATAAGTTAGGCCTACTCCTCTAGTAAGTATTCACATGAAATAGGCTAAAACAATAAAACATGCACACTGGGTAATAACAAATTCAACACATGAACTGGTTGCTATGGACTCGTCTCTAGGCTTCCTCAGTCATTGTAAAGCTGCCGAAGCTGAACATTATCCAAAACTCCATTTCTCAGAAGAGCGTCAATTTAGGAGCTTGCATGCTACCACTCCTTCCTACTCAAATGACTTGAAAAGGCTGTTTGCACAATTTCACAAATGCCGTAATCACAGGGACCGAAACATATACCAAACATGCCAACTTTTTCCAGGTTTATCACGTATTTTAACTTTTCCCCGCTGTCTTGCCGTTTTAATATTTTCCCGTAGAATATCCCATATTACTGTAATACTCTCATATCATTAGTCCTGCCATCTGGCCTGTCTCTGTGTTGTCCTGTTGTTACCCCCTTGCCCTTCCAGAGAAACAGATGTATTCAAATCATCGTTTTGCTTGCTTGAATGCGAACTTAACGGCGTGGTTGTCGTGAGAGCATGATTCATTGGCGCTTGCAGTGTTCGGCCGTATGTCTACGTGCGCACCTGCCTACCACCAGGATGGACAAAGAATTTCCCCTGTTTGTATATTCACTCCAAGTTGGCCTACCATAACTTACCAACTCTACACTGTAGACCATAAACTGGCTATTTATATGAAATAACCAAATGTATTTGTTCAACTTTATGAAGCAGAATTACGCACTGCTACTTGGAACGTAACACATTTTGTTTGCGCAGGAGAGAGAATGACAGCGATTAACAAATTGCACTTGTTGCTGGTTACCAATAAATACTATATATTTTTTCTGCAAACAACAAAAACAGAAAGGATGGAGACAGCAAAGCTAGAGATGGGCAGGAACGAGGTCAATTGGTAGAAATGCTTGTCAAAACGTTAGGAGCTGGATGTGTGGATGAATGAAGCACAAGAATGCTTTACTATGTTACTGTAAGCATGCACACTGTTTAAAGTTAGGCTACACGGTAAACTACAAGTAAACCAAAGTTAAATTTAGCTTTTTTAGGGCTGGATAAAGTTGACCAAATGGATATAGGCTGTTAGGCGTGAATAAAGTAGGCTACTTTGTTGCTCCAACCCTTCCAACGTTAATGGGGACGAATGTTGACATTTTCCGTATTTTGTGTGAGAAACCCGGGAAATCTCCCTTATTTTCAATGTTCAATGTTGAT
>NC_055974.1:24959293-24961793 GCF_018492685.1 Alosa sapidissima
AGGACCTGATACCCATTTAAATGTTTTATTAGGGGCCGTGGAGTGTTTTATTGTGCTCTCATTAGATGCAATAAGTCTGAATGAAAATAGCGTCTCTAAATCAGAGGGGGAAATCCCACTGGGTTGTGTGCTGCAGGAGAGCAGAGCAGCAGAGCTGTAACGCTGGATTTGCAGACTTCATGAGGGGAAACGGGGGATGAACAGAGAGAGAAGAGGAGGAATAGAGAGAGAAGTGGAGGAATAGAGAGAGAGAAGAGGATGAATAGACAGAGAGAAGAGGAGGAATAGAGAGAGAGAAGGGGAGGAATAGAGAGAGAAGAGGAGGAATAGAGAGAGAAGGGGAGGAATAGAGAGAGAAGAGGAGGAATAGAGAGAGAGAAGAGGAGGAATAGAGAGATAGAAGAGGAGGAATAGAGAGAGAGAAGGGGAGGAATAGTCAGTTATGATATACAGTGTGCAAGGGGAGGAATAGTCAGCTGTGATATACAGTGTGCAATCTCCCTCCTTCACCTCCTCCTCCTTGGACCATTTCTCCTCTCTTTTTTGTCTCTGTTTCTGTCTCTCTCTCTCCCCCCCTTCTTATCCTCATCTAACCACTGCACCTCCTCTTCTACTCCTCCAACTATCTCTACACTCCTCCCTCCCTTTCTCACCTCCTCCTCCTCTTCCTTTCCTCGTGATCACTCCTCTCCTCTGTCTCCTTCTATCTCTCCTCTGCCTCTGTTACTCTCCTCTTAGTCACTTGGGATATGCTGCATGTGGTCTCTCCTTCTCTCCCTCCCTCCTTCTCTTGCTCCTATGATACCCACTCCTCTCTCTCTCTCTCTCTCTCTCTCTCTCCCTCCTCTTTCTCTCGGTCCCTCCTCTTCTCTCCCTCCATCTCTCGATTGTTCCATTCCGGGTGTATTACTGTATACTCACCACACCTGATCCTCTTGGCCTTGGGTGCAGTTGAGACATACAGTACAGTATGTGATCTGGTCTCCTCCTCCTCCTCCTCCTCCTTTCTCCACTCCTCTATCCACTTCTCTCTCTCTCCCTCCATCTCGCCCAACATGTCCCATTCAGGGTGTGTTATGTAAACTCACCTTAGTGATGTCCTGCGCAGGGCTTGAAAACGAAATTATTTTTCAAACGTTCCGTTCCGAACGGTTCAGGTAGGCCTATCTTTAACGTTTTCGTTCTTGCATGCGTTCCGCCACCAACATATCGGTCCTGAACCGGCTCGGAACGCAAAATATCGTTCGTTCTTAAAGTTCCGGCAGTGTTTGGTGGGCCTATCAAGTCTATTTTTGTGGACTTTACCTTAGAATAGACATACTCATTATTTCCCCTTGATTTAGCCTATACCGTAGCTATGCCCAAAAATAATAAATCACAGGCGGCATCCAAAAACATTCAGATGGGCTATCCATCCCATAGCCTACAGACTTACTGTAGGCCTAACCTATGCCTATAAATAATTTCTTATCAAAAATATTTATGGATACGTGCTAAACTCCTTACCTAGTTGTAGCCTACGTTTTATCCATATGGAGATCTTCAAAGGCTTGCGCTATAATTCCAACCCTGTTTATAAACAAACCTGTCTGTTGCTGACAAGGCATATCTCAAATTTCCCGTTTAACTCTTCTACAAAGAATAGGCTGTAATTGCGCAAACATTTCAAATCCCGACTTTAAAACAACAAGGCGTGGACAGGCAAAATAGGCTATTACGCATAGGCTACAAACAATTTCCAAATCAGTTTCAGTAGCCTACGCTACGAGCTGGCCTAAGATCCGAAGTGGCAGACGGATAGGTTACATTACAACAGCAAGACAAAATATACACATTTGGACCAAAGGTCCATTTATTCGTTTTTTTTTTTTCAAACTGCAGAAATTAAATTATTAGGCTGTTCGCCTACAGTAGTTGGCTACATAGCGGCTTGTTAGCTCACATTAACAGTGTAGATGTGGGCTTGTTTTTCGCACAAAATTGTCTCCCTGACATAGGATATGCTTTTGTGAAGTTTTATAAAATATATAGAGAACGAAAAAAAAACGTTATTAACCGGTTTTGTGGATTTCAGAATAACGTTTCTGTTCCGGAACAGTTGAAGACCATTTTGTTTTCGTTTCCGTTTCCGCTCCTCGTAAAATCATGCCACCTGTCTCTTTTTCTCTACACCCCCCCCTTCTTCTCCAACACCTCCTCCTCCACCTCCTCCTTCTCTTCCTCCCACAATCGCTCCCCTTCTGTCTCCTCACCGGTGATGTCCCATTGGAGGTGTATTAATGCAACCAAGCCACTTGATATATACAGTACTGTATGTGGTCTCCTCTCTCCTCCTCCATTCCTCTCTCCTCTCTCCTCCTCTCTTTTTCTCCTCTCCTCTCTCTCTCCTCTCCTCTTCTCTTCCTCTATTCCCATGATTGCTCCTCTCTCTCTCTCTCTCTCTCTCTCTCCATCTCTCCATCTCGTCCCTGTCCCATTCGGGGTGTATTAAACGCGCCTC
>NC_055974.1:24974293-24984293 GCF_018492685.1 Alosa sapidissima
GCACAAAACCAACATGACTTTTAAAGTCTATCGAACAACAGTACTTTGTTGATATGAAAATGTATCTTTTAAATTCACACCCATCATATGTGAAATTCATGTCACAATTCAAACGGGACCAAAAAATAATTGTTATCTCTCCATTGACTCCCATGACTTTGGCTCTCTATATGCTTTTATACCAGTACATGTAACACAAGATGCTTTTGCATGAAATTCCCAGAGAGAACATGCTGTACAACTTGATTAGCTTCACAATTCAAGCAGCTACCAGTTGTCTCTCAGAAAAATATAGACAGGAACCTATCATCTACTAACCATAGCAAGACTACTGTGTGTAGTGTGACAGCAGAGAAATAACCTATAATTTCATCATCAATAGACACCAGAGCTAGTGAGCTGAGCAGACCGGAGCACGAGCGAGCTCTAATACCGCTCACACCACGAGTCTGAGGCATGCCCAAACCCAGAATTCACATCTTTCAAATAAAACCAAAAGACCGCTAAATTTAAAAGATTGGCTATTCTTCGTTTATGATGGGAATGGAGTTCGCTAAATATTTTAGAAAGGAAACTGATAACTCATACAAGTGTACTATTCCTACAAAACAACTAGATACTAACAATGTAGAGCAAGAACAACCATGTGGTGACACTGTTTCCAGGGCCGGCGGAAGGCAATCCTGTGCCTTGGGGGAAATAGGAATATGTCGCCCCCCTGTTCATAGACTGTGTGCCACTTTCGACTGCATGCTACCTTCGCAGAAGCCCCATTGCTGCAGCGTGCAGATCGGGGCTGGTATCAATGTTGGGGAGCTCAACGTTGCTACTTTTCAGCGCTACTGGACCGCAAGGAAAAATAAAATAAAAATGTTGTGTGACAATTGCGATTGCGAGGCCTCACGGAAGAAATGGTAGCCTACAATTAGATTAGGCTTTAACGTAACATAAACATATTATTATTACAGGCTATTATACAAAAATCGGACTACCTATTAAATACGATGCCGTCTGTTAGGTGTGCATTTAAACGTGACATTAGGAACGCACTTCGAGTGTCGCTGTCTCATATCACCCCACGATATAGGACCATCTTATTGCGGGGAAATGAGCTCATTGCTCCCCTGATTCGGTGGCATGGTGAGATTCAGATTTTACCTTATTACATTGTCGTCCCTCTGCTACGTTTCCACTGCTAGCAACCTGTCGGTTCAGGTTGAAGATAGTAGGCTACCCATACGTAGGAGAAAAAGTTTTTCAACCTGTGCACTTTTCTTCCGCAGCACTATGCTTTGAACGTCTCATTCATGACTGTTATTTTTTTTTTAACATTATGTTTATTGGATTTTTCAAAATGTACACATACCATACACATACACATAAGTCTTATCAGGATCTACATATATGCATGTGCACAAGTACACACCTATACATATATACACATACAGTATACCTCCATGTCAAGAAAAAGAAAAAAAAGAAATAAAACCTTGCTTTTTATTCGAAACAATACTTCAGCATGAATCAGTTACTCGGTAGACTTCTAGGTAGATGATTTTCGAGGTATTCAGTAAATTGACCCCATAGTTTGTAAAAGCTCTCAATTTTCCCCTTGTTGGCGTATGTTAGCTTTTCCATGGCTATGCAGTTGGAAAGGTTCTTAAAGCATAATCCTACTGAAGGTGTCTCAGTGCTATTCCATGAGGTAGCAATACAGTGTTTAGCTTGTAGTGAACATACATTAATTATCTTTTTATGAGCACCTGACAATCTTATCTCAAGTGGAAAAAGACCAAGGATGAAAATGCAGGAAGTGTCACCGAGGTAATGTCAGACAACGTCCTTACAACCTTTTCCCAGAATTCTCTGAATTTTAATACGCCAGGCAAGCAATCTTCCAGCCTTTACCCCCTGATCATAGAATTGCTGTTTTAATCTATTTAAATTACTGAGGGCCTTATTTACTGAAATTCCATTATAGTGAGCTCTGAGTACAGTTAATTTATGTTCCAGAGCTGGAGTTTTATTAACTATAACCTAATTTTCTAATGCTTTAATTTCTTTTTCTATTTCAAACAGTTTGTTTTTAAGTTCCTTGGATTTGTAGCTAGTATAACTAATTATCTGCCCTCTGATATAAGCCTTAAAGGCGTCCAATCTGATTAAGGATGACGTTTCAGATGTATTGACCTGGAAGAACACATCTATATGTGTTGATAAAGTGAATGAATTCTGGATCATGTAGCCGTTATCATCTCCAACTAGGAGGTCCGTAGTATTCTTTATGGACCTTGTACTCAAAAGATACTGTGGCGTGGTCAGATAGTATTATACTGCTATAGTAACAGTTCTTAACCCTAAATAGTGAAGTTCTAGAAATCAAGAAAAAATCTAACCGTGAATAAGTCCTGTGTGTGGTTGAATGACAGGAGAATTCTCTTTTATCAGGGTTATTTTTCCTTCATACATCGCAAAGGCCCAACTCTTCCATAAAGTGTAGAATTACTTTTCTCCTCCCATAATAATTTCCCCTCTTAATGATGCAAGTGACAGAAAAATACTGTTATAAAAGTCTGGGTCGTCCTTATTAGGGCTGTATATGTTAACCAAGTTGAGGTGATGACCAAATAGACTTCCCTGTAAAATTATGTATCTGCCCCAGGGGTCTAAACTGGTAGTGTTAATCTGAATGGGAATGGATTTGTGGATTAAAATAGCCACACCTCTTGCATGAGATGAAAAATTAGCTGCGTAGACCTGTCCCTGCCATCTTCTTGTCAGTCTAATAACCTCAGTCGACATCAAGTGTGTTTCCTGAAGGAACACAATTTTAAGTGTTTAAGTCTAGTCATAACTTGTTTTAGTTTAACCAATCCACAATTTTAAGTGTTTAAGTCTAGTCATAACTTGTTTTAGTTTAACCAATCCACAATTTTAAGTGTTTAAGTCTAGTCATAACTTGTTTTAGTTTAACCAATCCACCCAGGCCACGAACATTCCATGATGATATTTTACATATCTGATTACTCGTCATGTACTAACTTAGAGGATATTCTATCAGGGGGTACCGAGTTGGATAAGAGTTCCTGTGACATTGCTTGTTATTTCAATATGTAACAAAATTGGAAAGCAGGGTAAAAAAAACAAAACTAAAAGACATAAAAAAACCCATTAATATTGCCAGAACATGCAAAACTTTTAAAAGTTAACATCCACCCTACTGACTGCCTTCTGTACAGTCCAAACTTAACAAGTTCCACCTTCCTAGGCTTGTGGCTCCTATATAAGGAGCAAAATTAAACAGTGCTCACTTTGTACCCATCATCTCTGACTACTAGCTTCAAATGTCTAACAACCCTTATAGAATATTTCTGTATAGTAAATTGTTGTGTGTTATAACAAAAATCATTCCCATTGGGGGAAAAACTCAAATAGCTCACTCTTATAATAGCTACGTAATCGACAGACTATCATATTAATTATGCAGGCTATGATAGCCCATTTAATCAATCAACCGTAAAGTTATTTAGAGGTCACAGACTAAATTCACGCTGCTTGAAGTAGCCCTCCTCACCTTGAAATTCAAGGCTCAAGAAGGTCCCTCCTGGGGGTTGCCACTGTCTATATTCTGCAGGAACGCATCAACTTCTCGAGGGTTCTAAAAAATAATGTCTTTTCCACGGTATTTGACTCGAAGCTTGGCAGGGTACTGTAGCCCGTATTGGAATCCCTTGGAGTTTCCGTCTGTTTCACCACATTGTAGGCTTTTCTCTGGCGTTGCACTTCAGTGGAGAAAAAAACTTAACCTGTCGGTTGTCGTATAGGACCTTGTTCTTTTTCCGTGCCGCGTTCATCACCCGCACTTTATCTTTGAAGTTCCAGAACTTTGCAATTAATGGTCTGGGAGCTGACGTGGGGTTCGTTGAACCGAGTGAGTTCGCAGGTATGCAATGTGCTCGCTCGATCCGCACCAGAGTAGGAAAATTCTCATTCCCAAGGACGTCTGGGAGCCAATTCTCCAAGAAAGTTTCAGCATCGTCACCCTCCACATTTTCTAGAAGACCGATTATGCGTATAATTAGAACGACGTGAACGGTTCTCCAGGTCAATGGTTCTTCTCAGTGAGTAGTTTCACCTTAGTTTCAAGCTCAGTTACTTTAGCTGTGAATTGTGCTGTTAAGTCCTCCGCGTCACTGATACGACTTTCAGCAGTGGTTAGCCTCCCCTTGATAGTTTCTATGTCAGATCTGATGTTAGCTATGCCGTCAATAACTTCTCTGTGTCGTGCCAGACCTTCAGCCCTAAGAGAACTTGTGGCTTCGAGAATAGCATCCTGCCACATAGTTTCTGCAGCATCTGCTTCCATCGTCTCACACATGTCGTTATCACTGGTTAGCAAGCTCGATGCTGCTATGTCGGAGCTAGGCTGTGCTTTGTTGCTATAGCTGAAGCTACTCTTGTAACTGATTGCCTGGTGTTTGATGAATTTTCAGGTTTTGTTCTTGCCTTCTTGGCTTTCTCCATTTCCGAATTTTCTTTTAACTTCGAGCCTTTCCTAATTTAGAACAATATTGTGGACTTTCTAAGGGTATATTTCTTGTTCACTAGTCAGAGATCAGCAGGGTACGTCTGTCTACCTCGTTGCCATAACCGGAAGTCCATGACTGTTATTTAACCGATATCACTGAAAATGAATTACTTAAGTTACTGCTCCCGTCTATGTCATTATTTGACAATCAATGTGTTTTCAGTGTTGTAGCCTATAGCTCGCCACGCTGTGGTGCTCCTGGTAGTTTGGCACCCAGGGCAATTTCCCAGAATGCCCATGTCTTCCGCCGGCCCTGACTGTTTCTGTGAGTAAAGATTCATAGACTCAGAAACAAGAGTGTGCTACGGAGACCATAGAAAAACGTGAGCAATTTGAATATGCTTCATATGAAGTCTTTTAAAATAAATGTTCTATGAGTGAAATGCCGTTGCAGAATTGCCGTTGCTCTTAGTTCTTTGGGATTTAAGTTTTCTATTTAAGGTGACAATTCGGCTTGAAGATTATTTCTCCCTTTTTTAAATTGGAGAGAGCGTGGAGCGATTTCACTGGAGCGTGAGAATTTTTTAAGTGGAGCGGGGAGCGAAATTGAGCGGAGCGGCCTGATGCGAATTTGAGCGGAGGAGTGGCCGAGTGAACAGCCACCTGAGCGAGGAGCGGGATATTCGCTCCGCTCAGCTCCGCTCACTTGCTCTGATAGACACACAGACACTCTGGTCCTGCAATTAATCTCCAGGTCCCATAAGAGGAAAGCTCTCCAGGAGGGCACCTCATAACTGAACCCCCCCCCCCCCCCCTTAACACATACACACACACACACACACACAGGCACAAACATATACACACACACACACACACACGCGCGCACACACACACACGCGCACACACACACACACAGACACACACACCAGCTGATGATCACTGGACCTGGGTGATTCCTGAATCCGCCATTGTGTGCCTTTGCCACTTTGGATAAAAGCATCTGCTAATTACTACTAATTTTTAACATGCCAGTGTGTGTTACATTTTAAACCCCATGCACTGATGGTACCCCTGCAATAGCAATATCTATACGGTGTATTATGAAGACATAAAATAAGATGAGATAAGATACAAAGATAGGTCCTATAAATGTTTATCTCATAAATCTGCCTCCTCTACGCTGGCTATTTACATACACACACACACACACACACACACAGACACACACACACACACACACACACACAGACACACACACACACACACACACACACACACACACATACATACCCAGGCTTGATGCGCCTATATTTCTGTTGTCCCTTATAAATATTTCATATATCTAAACATAGTATATCTTGTCAAGATATATGATAAGATGAGATAAGATATAAAGATCCTTTAAATGTTTAAATTATAGATCTGTCTCTCATGCACTGATGAAAAATAGAAAAACTATAGGCTGATGTATGTTTGTTGTCACATATAAATATTTCATATATCTAGACATTGAATATTTTATTAATATATAAAATATGATGAGACAGGATACACAGATAGATCTTGTAAAACTTGAATTTCCCCTGGGGATCAATAAAGTATCTATCTATCTATCTATCTATCTATCTATCTATGTGTGTGTGATATACAGTGTTGTATAAAGTACTAGAAAGCAATACTTGAGTAAAAGTATCATACTAGAAAAAGACTTTGGTAGAAGTGAAAGTTACCTTTTAATATTACTTAAGTAAAAGTCTTAAAGTATCTGATATATACTGTACTTAAGTATGAAAAGTAATTTTCTAATATTTAAGTATTTGAAGTAAAAGTAAAAAGTAAAAAGCAAGCAGTTTTATTTTGAACTTTTATTGTGAACTTTATTTTGGCTTTCTTATACTAAAGCATAAAGCATATTCAGGGTTCCCATATCTTCTTAATCTCACTCATCAAATCAAAATCCCATTATTTTCTAGGACTTTTCAGGCACAATTCTCTTAAGTTCAAAGAACAAACAGCATATTTTTAGAGCTGACATCAAAGAAAAAAACAGAAATTTCACTTTTGTATGAACTTCAGGTAAAAACGAAAAATAAATAACTTATTTCTTTAAAAAAAACTGAAAAAAAGACCTGCTGGTAGGGAGAACATTTTCGTCATTTGGTATGAGCATTTCTAGGGCTTACTCCCCAGGTCACCATCTCACTCTCTCACACACACACACACAGGCCACCTATGTCCAGCAGCTACTAATATGCCAGTCATTAGTTGAAACTGAAAAGGTGTCTGTTCATCTTCAAAAGAAGCTGGTTTTCAAAGTTTCACAAATCGCCCTTATTCAAAAAGACTGATTGCCACTACGCATAAGGGTGATTCTCCAACTACAGGCACTTTTGTGTCCTTGTGGTTGTTTTTGTGGAAAAATATAATATTTTTGTTTCAATCATGTCAATTTGCAAAGGCCAGATCACCAGCATCCTATAAAAAATTAATCATGCCTATATATTCTGATTTACTGGTCTTAGAGGGGCTTTTATCAGTGGATTTGGCTGTTTTGAGCTTGTCCCCAACCCAGACTTGTAACCTTTAACTGTTAAAATACACTAAAGACAAATTAAACCTAGATGATTTTGTACCATGTTTGTTGCAAGAAAGAGTTAAATAAACACATACCATTTCAATTTCTAATGCAAATAATATATTTATACTATTTTTTAGGGAAAACATCAGTGTCCCCAGGTTTTCCGTCATTTCCACCACACAAACTATTTCCAGTAATATATACTTTTTTACCTAAAAATGTTTATTTGTTTACCAGGGGAAAACATAGTGTTACTAAAGAGGAAGGTTGATGGCAAATATCAGAGATATCAGAAACTGAAGAAAAATCATTGTAACCATCACTTGAGAATAGAGTATTTTTATTCAACGTCATTTCCACCACAGCTGTAACTTTGTCAAAATATGCAAAAGAAGTGAAAAAAAAGCATAGTTGTGTGTATTTTGGATACATTGTGCCCTATCTCCAAAAGTATCTGGGTATGGCAATGGAATGTGATTATATATGGCTGAAAACTGTGAGAATGTCATTTCCATCACAGTCATTTCCACCACAAAGTGAGGTCATTTCCACCACAAAGTCAGCAAGACAGTGATGAAATGTCATTTCCACCACGAAATGACCATCACAACATATGTTTTAAGGGAATAAAACATAATTCCAGGTGACATAGACTTATACTATTTTCAGAAACTATAATCCATACTTCATTATTAATAGAAAAACATGTGAGTGACTTTAATAATTTATGTATACTTTAAGAGTATTTTTGATTATGAAAAACATAATTCATTGTACCGAGCAACTTCAAGCAATATACATTTAGTTCACAAAGTATTAGGATTTGTTATGTGGTATGATTAGGTAGTCATAGACATGGTAACTGATATATAATGCAACATAATGAATTATATTGTATAATCTGCAAATAAAGGACATAATTTGAGGTGTGGTGGAAATGACATTTTTCCCTTTAGAAAAGACGATTTAAAAAACTAATAAAAAATAACAATATTCCATGTCATGCAATTGTGCCCAGTATCATACTTTGTTTCAAGACAAGTGTATCAATGATTTTGAATGTGTGTTTGGAGATAATTATTTTTCTAAAAGTTGAAAGGCCAAAAGTGCCCGGAGTTGAAGAAACACCCAAAAATAAGGTTACGGGCGGATCCAATAAACAGGAACTCGTGCTGGTTCAATGCAGATGAAGGCCGTTTAACTTACACTGGCAAAATAATAAGAGTGATTAGAGTGTATATTACAGAAAGAAACCCAACATATGAGATCGATTCACTCTGGATTGTAATGCACCAACTCGCGGCCACTCGGCGCACAACTGAAGGCCCGACACATAATTAACAACGAAGTTTCACAATGCCCCAACAAATACCCCCCAGAGTTCAGTGCCCAATAGTCCTGACATCAATCAGATGACTCAAACAGTCCAAAACACAAACGTGATCCCCGGAATAGGAAAAAGTTCTTGCGCTTACAGTCTGTTGAGAAGTCGTTCCTTATACAGTGGCGAAACGCAATCTCACCGAAACACGCGCGTTAGGAAAAGGACCTTCGCTTGCTGTAATCCAATGACTTTGGAAAAGAATGATAATCCACAGCGCTCGCGGATACAGAGGAAGAATCACGGTAAGTTCAGCATGCAAGGCCTCCAACGCGCGTTACTCCACACAGCCGGCTTCACACAGGTAACTCTCGGGGCGAGCGCTCTCCTCGCGCCTCCATTTAAACTAAGTGCAATAAAAGTCACTCCTACCCACAACGCTCTCCTCGCGCCTCCATTTAAACTAAGCGCAATAAAAGTCACTCCTACCCACAACGCTCTCCTCGCGCCTCCATTTAAACTAAGTGCAATAAAAGTCACTCCTACCCACAACGCTCTCCTCGCGCCTCCATTTAAACTAAGTGCAATAAAAGTCACTCCTACCAAAAACGCACGTCCAACAGTCAGCTGACATCAAATTGACATACATGGCATATTAAAGGAGAATTCCGGTGTGATATTGACCTAAAGTGTATTGAAACATGATACCGAGTGTGAACGTATGTCTCATAGCCCATCTCGGCTTGTCCCCTGCACTCCAAAATCAGGCGCTAGTTAGCCAATGCTACCAACAGCCTTTTCAATAGTGGTGCTTCGGCATCGGGCTAGCCATGCAAATAAATCACTGTTTTACACCCATTTACGAGGCTCAATGTATCTCCACACTTCATTGGTAGACTTTCTTCAGTAGCAGCAACTGGAATCCATGCATTTCCACTGAATTATTTTTGGAATCTGATCCCTTATCATACCTGTTCATTCTTACTCGTTGCTCGACTTATCGTGACTAAATTCAAGATGGCTGCAAACGCTAAACTTCGTGAAGATACTGTCTGTATAAATCGTCTTGTAAGTAAACTACCAGTGCTTTTTCAAAGTTCTCAATGTCTCGTTTTAAATGTCAGGGCCCTCGGAAGTCTACCAATGAAGTGTGGAGATACATTGAGCCTCGTAAATGGGTGTAAAACAGTGATTTATTTGCATGGCTAGCCCGATGCCGAAGCACCACTACTGAAAAAGCTGTTGGTAGCATCGGCTAACTAGCGCCAGATTTTGGAGTGCAGGGGACAAGTCGAGATGGGCTATGAGACATACGTTCACACTCGGTATCATGTTTCAATACACTTTAGGTCAATATCACACCGGAATTCTCCTTTAAACAGAGAGAAAATACTAATACATGTTCATACAAACAACCATGTAAAAAGGTGATTTTGGCAAGCTTTACAAGTGCCCGGGAGTTTCAGGCCCAAGACCGGCCCACGTTTTCCATAGTGGTGAAAATTGGATAAATGAAGCAATATTTCAGCTCTACTATCCTGTAGTTTTTAATAGTACCATGGTTCAACAAATG
>NC_055974.1:24994293-24999293 GCF_018492685.1 Alosa sapidissima
TATTGAGTCTCGTCGCCCTTGGTGATGAGACCCACCAGAGTTGTGTCGTCAGCAAATTTCACTATGTGGTTGTTGCTGTAGGTTGCAGTGCAGTCATGCGTCAGCAGGGTGAAGAGCAGCGGACTGAGCACGCAGCCTTGGGGGGCCCCCGTGCTCAGTGTGATGCTGCTTGAGATATTGTTGCCAACACGTACTACTTGAGGCCTCTGACAGAGGAAGTCCAGTAGCCAGTTGCAGAGGTAGGTACTGAGTCCCAGTTTGTCAAGTTTGCAGATGAGTTGTTGAGGTATTATGGTGTTGAATGCAGAACTGAAGTCTATAAACAGCAATCTCACATATGAGTCTCATTTTTCCAGGTGGGTGAGGGATGGTTGGAGGGCAGAGCAGATTGCATCCTCTGTGGACCGTTTGGCTCGGTATGCAAACTGGAAGGGGTCCAGGGTGGGGGGGAGAATGGATTTGATGTGTGACATGACAAGCCGCTCAAAGCACTTCATGATGATGGGTGTCAGTGCCACGGGGCGGTAGTCATTGAAGCAGGATGGAGCAGTTTTCTTCGGCACAGGTATGATGGTGGCAGCTTTGAAACATGATGGGACGATGGCTTGCTTCAGGGAAGTGTTAAAGATGTCTGTGAAGACATCCTTAAGCTCCTCAGCGCAGTCCTTCAGCGCACGACCTGGGATGTCTGGGCCTGCTGCTGCCTTACGGGTGTTGATAGTTGATAGTGTACGTGGTATTTATCAAACTTTCACTTCATCGGGAAATCTGCGCCTTTCTCTGCCTTTCTCCGCCCCTACCGCAATTAACGAACGTCCAAAACTGAACGGCATAGCTTACATACAAGCGCAGTTGAATGAAGTTAACTGATGACAACATTAAAAAGAATCAAACGTTTAGCGATCATGAAATAACACAATACATGATAAGATGTCAACAAGCAGGGAGATAATGAAGATCAGTAGTTCTACTCAAACTACTTGTGCACGTACTGTAGGCTATGGAAGATTGGTCAAATCTAAGTAGAAAAGTTTCACAACATTGGGCTTGCATGTGAGCTCATAAGAAAACAAGATTCATTCACATGCATGCAAGTGAACAGACATACAGTAAACACACACACACACACACACACACACCCTAACACACACATACACACACACACACACACAAAGGCACTTCCTCTCTATTAGTCAACAACTGCACACACACATAAGCACTGACTGTTCAGTTGCACTGCAGACTATGCATGCGACCACAACAGCCCAAAATGAAGCAGAAAGACACAGAAATAGCAGTGCAACACAAACACACACAGAGGTTATTTTTTTTTCGAAACGTTTGATTTTGACATCTTCATTTCAAAAGGCTATATCTTAAAAGTGATAAGAGATACAGACTTTCTGTAAATTAGAGAAATATTAAGGATGACCCAAAGTTTATGTAGGGATTAAATGTTTATATCTAATTTGCATATTATGACGTCATATGGTGGCGGCCATCTTGGATTATAGAATTTTCATGAAAAGTCGCATGTTTGAATAATAAAATGCACCACTTCTTTCCCCCCAAAATGTCCCTCACCTTCTGTATGCTATATTGCACAATACTGAATGCTCAGGTAAATAGTAAGTAGTGAACAAACTGTGTAAATCATTACTAATAAATGGCAGAAACAAACCAAATGCATGTAGCGGTAGACTGGCCTTTTGCTGTAGAGATTTTCCATTTACTACATACAGTAGGCACTCTGATTCCATGTATGGGGCACATATATATTATTCAGATGACACACAAACACAAGTAGACAAGACCTGTTTAGTTCTAAAGCTCATTTGCCACGGCAAGGCACAGATCAGGAGTGAGATGACGAGACAAGACAAGAGACAATGTTAGTATTTTTTTCTTTTTGTTGTTTTTGTTGATGTTTTTTTGTTTTTTTTCCTAGCTGACAAAGACACACACATCACAAGGACATGAACACACAAAAAGGAACACATAGTGTATGTCCTAAATGATCAGGGAAATAGATAGCAAATCAACAGTGTAAATCATTACTAATAAATGGCTGACTTTTTTTTTTTTTTTATGTAGCAGGTCTTTTGCTGTAGAGATAATGACTCCCTATCCCTATCCATACAGGGCCGGCATTCCCATCATCTTATGATAGACTATGCATGTGTGTGTGTGTGTGTGTGTGTGGGAGAGGGAGAGAGCGTGTCACCACCTCCACCATGCGAGCAGCATGGCCAGATCTGCCTCGCGCGCGCCGAGTGGAGAGAATTTGCGCAGCTCGGACTAGGCCTACTGTCATTCTCATTGCGACTCCCCACACTGCCTCTACGTTCCCCCCTAACTGTCCTATGAGCACTTTGACCTCGTCTAACATACCCAGTGGCATTAGACAAAGGCTCCACCACGTTACTGTCGCCACGATTGTGGAGAGGCACACGTTCAGAAGACAGAAGCTAGCGCTATGGACATTATGCTACCTCCAGCCTCGTTCGCCACACCACTAACACCCTGCTAACTTCCCGATGAACACTCCGAACCCGTGAAACATTATTCCCACCAGTGACATTGGGCAAACGATTCAACGTTTGTGCTTGGTGTAAGCTAAACTATGGAGTAAACTCTCACTTTGTCCAGCTGCATCATTGCAAGGCAGGGACGCATCTGAAGCCTCACTAAACGAATCACCGTCATTTTCTGAAGGCAGATATTCCCCTTCAGAATCAGGGTCCGCGAATAGAAGACCCAACACTTCATTTCAGGTAAACTTTTTTGATGCCATTAGACGATAATCTAATGCAAATACTTGCTGACGTTGACAATATCGCTCTGACAAAGTGCCTCACACGCACACTAGCTCCGGTATTGTACGCACTGATTCAATGCAGCTGTAGCGCGAAAGTTTTGTTTAAAGAGTGCCCTTTTTTCGACTCGGGGATGACGTATGACATGTCTGCCATCTAGTGGAGTGGAGGTCGAACGAAATATGACACCCTATTTGACTAAATCGGCCGTTTTATTCAGTACCGCATCTTGTCGACTATAGTCGACTGTGGCGCCTAGAGGGTTAATATATCTAAGTAGGAAAGATTAAGTGGATGATGTGAAAGTGAAAATAAGACATTCGAAAGGCCAACGAAAGTTAACGTTGCTTTTGATATAGTACAAAGACTCAAAACTGGCGGTCTAAATAGCGATTCTGTTGTCTTTGAAAGGTTCTCTTATTGACGCATTTAACTGCAACTTGGATTAATACCTGCTTTTACAAGGCGGAAATAGTTAGGCGCAGAATAGACATGCACTTTCTCGGGCAGTTTTTGTACATACTGCGGAATACATAATTAGGTGCTCTTTACACTTCTCCTCCCATCTCTTTACGGTCAACTCACACTTTCCTCTTGATCCTCCCATGAATGTATATGCATGACACGGAAATGTGCAATTTGCCATTTTCAGCTCCTGCTTTTACCTCAGTGCGGCCTGTTTGTACATACCTCGCAATGATTTTACACGCACGTTGTGAAACTGTCACAACCCGGTCCAGAAGCTTCGTTTCCTAGCCTGTGACTTGAGATGCCTTTGCTGCTCCGGTCTGGGTTTTCCTTCTGCCTTGGCTTTTGGTTGACTGACAAGGGAGGCGTCAAATCACCTGTGTTTGCTCTGCTACACCTGCTGCCACTCTCCTCGTCAGCCATGGCTTTTAAGCCATGCCATGTGGAATACTCTTTGCCAGATTGTCACTCCTTTCAGTGTGGATTCTTGCGTTGTCTCATGTTCTTGCTGGAGTTACTGTTTTTGACCAAGGATTGTTTTTGGACTTTGTGATTTTTCCTGAACCTTTTTGGAAACCTTTGCTTGGACTTTGCTTGCTCTTTGTTACCGACCTCTGCCTGTTCTGACACATGAGTCTTGCCTAGCCCCTTTGCTTAACTGCCTGCGGCCTACCTGTGTACCGAACTCTGCCTGTTTTTGCCACTCTGGAGATCTGCTTGAGCCCTGCCTGTACTGCTGCCTGTGCTTTTTTCACTTACCAAGTGGTTTTGCCTGGCTGCCTATTTTTGTGTTCTTCAACATTAAAACCTAATTAACCTTTAATCAGCTTCTGAGTCTGCTTTTGGTTCCACAGTCCCTTACCTGGCCTCACCGGCCCTGACAGAAACAAATAAGCCTGAAGTGGGCGCAAAAGCGTTAGTACATCTAGTTCAGAGACAGAGAGGTATACAGTCTGACAAGAGAAGAGAAAGAGGGAAGAGAAAGGGAGAGAGGAGAGATAGAGTGGAGAGAAAGAAAGTGAGAGGAGAGAGAGGAAAAGAGAAAGCGAGTGAGATGTGAGAGAAAGCGAGAGAGTGGGTTGAGAGAAAGAGAGAGAGTGAGATGTGAGAGAAAGAGAGAGGAGAGAGTGGTGTGAGAGAAAGAGAGGGGAGAGAGAGGAGAAGAGAAAGCGAGTGAGATGTGAGAGAAAGAGAGAGAGTGAGATGTGAGAGAAAGAGAGAGAGTGAGATGTGAGAGAAAGAGAGAGGAGAGAGTGGTGTGAGAGAAAGAGAGGGGAGAGAGAGGAGAAGAGAAAGCGAGTGAGATGTGAGAGAAAGAGAGAGAGTGAGATGTGAGAGAAAGAGAGAGGAGAGAGTGGTGTGAGAGAAAGAGAGGGGAGAGAGAGGAGAAGAGAAAGCGAGTGAGATGTGAGAGAAAGAGAGAGAGTGAGATGTGAGAGAAAGAGAGAGAGTGAGATGTGAGAGAAAGAGAGAGGAGAGAGTGGTGTGAGAGAAAGAGAGGGGAGAGAGAGGAGAAGAGAAAGCGAGTGAGATGTGAGAGAAAGAGAGAGGGGTAGAGGCAGAGCGAGGGCAGACATCCTTGGATCAATATGTCCTGCGGTCATCAGGTAGTGTCTCATACGCACGCGTGTCTGGCCTCAGCTCTGGCCGTGAACTTACCCTGTCGGCCATTTTGTGCACCGTGGAGTGAAGCTGAAGCCTGACAGCTCCTATGCA
>NC_055974.1:25009293-25022560 GCF_018492685.1 Alosa sapidissima
ATAACGGTGTTGAGGTGCAATTACACACCAACTGATCCCCTGTTATATTGCTCAGTAGCAGTCAAGCACTGCCTCTTCCCCTCTGCCTTTTACACACACACACACACACACATGCACACACACACGTGCACACACACAGACTTTTTTTGCCCCACACAAATACAGACTTTTTTTGACCCACACAAATACATTCATGTTTTTTGGCACAAATACCATATACTCAGACATGTTTATTCATACACATACATGCAGTCACACAAGGCATATTTGCACAAACACACACACACACAAACAGCCACGCACCTGTGCACTCACGCACACACACACGCACGCACACACACAGACACACACGCACGCCAAACTCACAATTATATAATGGCTCCGTTGCCCAGGGGAACGAGGGATATAGAGAAAGAGGTGAGGAATATAGAGAAAGAGAGAGGGGTGAGGGCTAGAGAGAGAGAGTGAACGAGAGATATAGAGAAAGAGAGAGGTGAGGGCTAGAGAGAGTGAGGGAACGAGAGATATAGAGAAAGAAAGAGAGAGGTGAGGGCTAGAGAGAGGGAACGAGAGTTATAGAGAAAGAGAGAGAGAGGTGAGGGCTAGAGAGAGTGAGGGAACGAGGGATATAGAGAAGGGTGGACAGATGTGTGGAGGTGAGGGAGAGATAGAGTCTCTGTGTCTAAGTGACTAGAAATGGATTAACCTCCCTGACCCTAGACTGCTGTGCAAACCCTCCACCTCTCAAAGCTCCCTGTATGTGTGTGTGTGTGTGTGTGTGTGTGTGTGTGTGTGTGTCTGTATGTGTGTGTGTGTCTGTGTGTATGTGTGTGTGGTTGAAGTGTCCTGTCTGTATATATGTCCATATGTCTCTATGCAACAGTTTGAATACAAAATTTGACATTTAATGTGTGTGTGTATGTGTGTATGTGTGTGTGTGTCGTGTGTGTGTGTGTCGTGTGTGTGTGTGAGAGTTGAAGCCATGTCAAGGTCCAGATCATGCTGAGTAGCAAGTTTTAGTGATAAAAACTCGGGTTAACTCGAAGTTAACAGATGTTAACAGTGTCCAGTCCCCCCTTGACACACACAGAAACAGAAGTGTGTGGGCTTGTGTCAACATACGTGCGTGGTGTGTGTGTGTGTGTGTGTGTAAATAGATTAGATTAGATCCTTTTATTAATCCTTTAACAGGAAATCAGTGTCACAGCAGCTTCAAGACAGGCATAACACCACACGTTGACTCAAATATATCGGTACCACTTTACTTGACGGGTGGGTTCATAACACATTCATAGCAGCTGTCATAAACTGCACATAAAGCATTCATGACTGTTTCATGAGACATGACTCAACATTCATACCAAACCTTTCGTTCTGTCTTCCACATTCATGAAAGGTTTTAGTATGAATGTTGGGTAACACTTTACTTGACAGTATCGACATAATAGTGACATGACACTGCCATGAACATATGACACTGTCATGACACATGAACCCTAGCCCTAACCCTAAACCCAATCCTAATCCTAAACTCTAACCCTAATCCTAACCGAACCCCTTGATTCCCAGGTGGATGGGAAACTAAAGGCTCTCTTCCGTCAAGATCTTCATTATTTATCCAATCATCTCACCCGACCTTTCCTTCCAGGCCACTCCAACATCTCTCCATCCGAGAGACAAGCTCTCTTCAACACATAGCTCCCTCAGTACCAAAGTATATTTCAAACCCACAGACACACATGCACTCTTACACAAAACAAGCTACCACCCAAAACACACCTTCTGAGTAATCATCAAATCCCAAATCATAAGATTCCATCGCATCTGCAGTTTTCCAGCCGACGTCCAGGAGGCGATAGCAACACTCTTTACAGTCCTCCGTACACGTGGTTATTCAAAAAGATTAAAACAGATACTCTACATCTTCTTGCTCCTACTCACTCTAACAGATCACCACACCACACACCTTCTAACACACTATCCTAGACCACACAATGGACACCTCCGAATCCACCTCGGAACCCTATCCAAAACCCATCATTCCCCTCATCACAACCTTCTCACATTCCACAACACACTTACATTACACTTTCCAACAACACTTTACGCACCCACAATCTTCTCACCCCACCTTTCAACACCACAGAATCATTTCAGCTTTACGTAAGAATCACAATTTACAGGATAAACTTATAAGGTCACGTTTTTCCAGGAAACCCCCTCCACAGCCCCTCCCACATGATCCCTTCTTCAAACCCCAACAGTTCATCACCAACTTTCATTCCCATTGCACAGCCCCAAACACACCCCTTACACTGCACACCACTAATGCAGTTTACATCATTACATGTCAAAAATGCCATCTACTGTATATTGGGGAAACAGGTAACACGATCCGCACCAGATTAAAACAACATCTTTACACCATTTCCCGGAACACACGTACCACCCTTCTAGTTGGCCACTTCCAGGTTCATGACACCACTAACCTTGGCATGTGTGGCCTTGAGAGCACCCCTGGCTGGAGCCCAGCACAAAGAAGGAGAGCAGCACGCCTCTGGATTTGTAAACTTAAAACATTTTTTCCCTTTGGTTTAAATAAAAGTTAATTCCTTTGGCCTTTTTGTCTCGTCCTTCCGTAAATAAAGATATTTTCTTCCTGTCTTCGTCCTAGGTTTCTTTGGGTTAGTTGTTAGTTATAATTCTTTACTTCTATATATATATTAATTAATTTATCAACCCCCCCCCCCACCCCCCCCCATTGTATATGCTCCCGCCAGTCCATTTACTACCCCCTACTGCCCCCGTCTTACCATCCCTCCCCCTTGTACTAGGTCTGGACTTCTATTTGTGTTTGTATTAGTGTTTCTATTTTACACTGATTTTTGATTTCAACACTGGCTTTTCACGCTGCCATTTGAAAGTTTTGGTTTCCCCACACTCCACAAGTTTTTTTTGTAGAGCACTGATTGTTCAAAAGCACTTTAAAACAATTTTAGCTTATCTGGACTTAGCCCCTATTTCCTACTTATCCCTCTTCCCCAGTCCCAACTCCTGACCCTAACCAGTCCCAATCCCTAACCCCTTCCGCAGCCCCATTCTCTAACCCCAACCCTTCCTTAGCCCTTACCCCTCCCCCTGTCCCAATTCCTAACCCTAACCCAGTCCCAATTCCTAACCCTAACCTCTCCCCATTCCCAATTTCTAATCTTAACCCTGTCCCATTTCCTAACCCCAACCTTCCTCATTCCCCAATCCTTACCCCAACCCCTCCCCCTGTCCCAACTCCAACGTTTATGACTTGTTTATGACACATTCATGACAGTGTCATGTCACTGTTATGTCGATACTGTCAAGTAAAGTGTAACCAAATGTTGAGTCATGTCTCATGAAACAGTAATAAATGCTTTATGTGCAGTTTATGACAGCTGCTATGAATGTGTTATGAACTTGTAAGGATCCTAATTACCAGGGTGATGATAATCCTTTCAGTCATATATGGACTCTTGATCAACTACTAAGTGTGTGCCTATTGTGGGCCTACTGTCACATGTCCACAGGAACAGTTAACTATAGGGACAGGAAATGCAATCAAACGTATACCTTGTCATGTCTTGATTGATTCACTCTCACTACAACAATGGTCTCAAGTCTCATCAGCTGACCTCCTCATGTGATCCCAAATCAGCTGACCTCGAATCATGTGATCCATATCAATGTAACCAAACATAAACTGGGTAGCCTATTTAAGGATAGTTCACAGATCATTCAGGGAGCCATTCTGTAGTCAGAATCTCCCACACCACTCTGGTGTGTAGCCATCATCCTCTGAGCTGGTATGTTCATTCTCTGATTGTTTCATATGGTTTCCTAAATCTTCCTTTAACCTGTTTTCGTAACTTTCATATTATTCATTTAGATGTACTTCTAAAATGTATTGGATGAGTAACTTATACCTTACAAATAAATTGTTATGCTCTGATCCGTATAGCCTTTCCGAGTACTTAATGACCATAGTCGTAGTCTAAAGTAACGGTGTTGCCACAATTATGATTAGGATTAGTTACCGCCGCCAAATAATGTCTAGACCTACGTAACATTATTCCTAGAAGTAACGTGTGTCATAAGAAAACAAGTTAGGCATTCTCCTTAACAGATATTGTTTTTACATTGAACTGAAACTTTACATATTTAGCGGATTCAGATTTATTAGGTTAACAGGGGTTCTAAATCCATTGTTATATTCTCAACAGAGCGTGGAAAGCTTCACGATTTCCTTCGACCAATCTCAGTTCCCTCTTTGGTCCTGAAGAGTGACGTCCAGGCTTGGAATTTCACCATTCTGGGGGCAAGGCCACTTGGCCTTCAGTTGGGCATATTTGGTGGGGGGCACAAAGGCCACATGTCAGGGCACCAAGGCCAAAGTTAACTATACAGTAGTAGGCTATAAAAATGATCAAAGTTGTATTTAGCCTATTCACTGCAGTAGACCTGCATCACTGTATGAAACATTACAAAAACATGACATATTACATAGAACTGTAAATCATCTGATCATCTAATAATTACAGATATCTAGGCTATATAGAACATTTATTTTATATTTGGACTGCAATGAAATCATGTATTGAACAATTTAAATTTAAGCACAGCTCAGCTTTAAGAAACTCAAATAGCCTAGATGCATGCTTAGCATTTTGTGATCATTAAGGCTCCTTTCACAAACTCTTAGTCAGCTGTCCTCTGATTTACCAATATCTAGGCGATATTTGTAACATTTATTTTGTATTTGGCCCGTTATGAAATCATGTGGAACAATTTAAACACATTGTAAAACTTAAAGCCCAAATTTGGAGACATCCATGCATGTCGAAATTTACTGCAAATTCAAAATGGCCGTCGTGGCCGCCGTGAAATTCCTACCCTGGTGACGTCATTTACAAACTCACCCGTCAAGTAGAGTGTTACCAATATATCCAGACCTAATAAGTTAAAGTATATATAAAAAAACGTGCGTTTTCCCCACCAGCGGAGCTAGTTGGCTAGTTGTTCAAACTTTTGCCAACTTAAAAAAAGCTTACAGTAACTCGTGTCACCCTGTTTGCCAACAGCAACATCCATCTTCTTTGTTTTCAAGTAGCAGGGAATTCACGCCGAACCGTTGCAACTCTGCCATCAATCATTATCTTGCGCAAATTGAAGAAGGCAAGTGCCACGCCTCCTGTCATGACTACATTCTACAGAGGGACCATCGAGAGCATCGTCTCCAGCAGCATCACAGTGTGGGGCGGAAGCTGCACAGATCAGAACAGGAAGACCCTCCAGCGCACTGTTAACACAGCTAAGAGGATCATTGGAGCACCACTCCCCTCCCTGCAGGACATTTACACCACCCGCCTCACCCGCAAAGCACTAATGATTGTCAAGGATACAACCCACCCTGCACACGAACTGTTCAGCCTCCTGCCCTCTGGAAAGCGGTACAGGAGCCTCCGCTCCCGCACCACCAGACTGGCAAGTAGCTTCATCCACCAAGCAATCAGGATGCTGAACACTCTACCCACTCTCCCATCACTGACAGCCCCCCCCACCCACCAGCCAACCAGGAACCTAGGAAACTAGGATCCTGTCTACCAAACCCCCCCCCCCCCCCAGTTACTTCATGTAACTGTTAAGACTATAGAAACATACAACACAACTACCTCTATTTTTTTTTAATATATGTCCTATATTTCTATTTTGATACATACATGTTCTATATTTCAGTCTTGCACTTTAATTTAATGTTTATTGTCTATGGCTATGTCCATAGTATGTCTATGTCTGTATTTAAAGCATGTCTATGTCTGCATGGGAAAGTAAGAAACGAAATTTCAATTCTTTGTATGACCAGTGCATGTAAAGAAATTGACAATAAAAGCCGACTTGACTTGACTTGATTATGTTAAGCCCGCTTACAGACTCTATACGATGTGATTGGCCTATGTGATTGAACGGAGAGTTGCTAGACTACCCTGGCAGCAAATTACATTTGCCGCTAGGGTGCGTCTAGATTTCTAGGCTAAGCCCCTACCACTGAGCCGGCCTTCTTGATGAGCTTGTCCATTCTGTTTCAATCTGCTGTGCAACAGGCCACAGTGAAAAACAGAGCACTGGCCACCACTGTATGATAGACACTGCAGAGCAAGGGTTGGCAGATGTTAAATGTCCTTAGTAGGGATGTAACGATTACCAGTATAATGGTAAACCACGATAAAAATGTTGACGATAGTAATTACCGTTTTCATTTCAAACATCATGATTATCACTGTTGATTACCGGGGTGTGGAAACCGTGTGTTTAATCCTTCCCAGCTTCATCCGAGCCTGCTTTTGACATACAGTAGGCCTGGTACAATGGAACAAAACTGGTACCCTACTGATTCTGTTGTCTAATTGATGGTTTTAACTAACCTGATTTTAAAAGGCGGAACTTTTTCACTGCAAAATGTGCACTGTATCATGTAGCCACTTTGCGTCTTTTTATGTTCGCGTCCACATTAAATCAATTCCACTCGCGTTATCAGGAGAATACAGTAGCCTAAAGTTTGATTTTGAACGCTTACTTTGGTCTCACTCATTGCATCCAAATAACAGAAATAGCAAACTCCAAGTTATGGTAGGGTAAGTTAAGCTATAAGCACATAGCCAATTAAACATGAAGAAAAAAGTGAACGGGACACTTTTTGAAACTATTTCAGCTCGTGTAGGCCTATCAGTGCTTTCTGAACATATTGAACACACTTTTAGAAATACCCTGATAATACCGAAAACCGTGATCATTTTGGTCACTATAACCGTGAGGTTAAATTTTCATACCGTTACATCTCTAGTCCTTAGCCTCCTTAAAAAATAGAGTCGGCTTTGCCCCTTATAGTATTAAGGTATAGTACACCACCTCATATGACTCTTCCAGTCCAGCTTGCTGTCAAGCTGCACACCAAGGTACCTGTGGTTGGCAACCAGCTTCACCTCGGCTCCCCTGATGGTGACGATGGTGTTGATTGGGAGGAAATCCGGATGTGACTCAGCGGAAGTATCCAATCACGCATCGAAAATGTAGTCAGATTGTAGTTTCGAAGAAGACAGCAAAACGGACGCCGACTTGGCTTTGTTGCTGTTGAAATTGTAAGTAGCCTACCCTTGGGTGAACTTCGTTTTTGTAATGTGGTTTGATAGTCTCTTGAACAATGTGTTTGCTCGAACGTTTTATTATGAGCCCTTTATGTGTTTAGCTTGGTTTCTTGATGGCTAGCTCGCTAGCTAGTGGGGGTTTAGCGTAGCAGTCACTTGCTACCGAAGCTGCAGGGGGAGCTGTGTAGTGAAAAATGCGAGCCCAAATCCGGCGAAAACCCAGAAACAGCGAAGGAATAACCAGACCTGCATAGGGCTTCTGTGAAGTGAAGAGTTAAGATTGAAGAGTGAAGAATGAAGAGAGAAGAGTCTACAGAGAAATCAAAGAGTTTCAAATACAATGATGTGTGCTTGTCATGGTGTTTTAGATACCGCCAACAACACACACTTCTACAGTATGGTGTTTCTGTGTTCTAGTTTGGATGCAAGACATTTGAATAACGGTATCAAAACGATACTATGGACGGAGATCGTTTTCACCATAAATATATGTATTTCTGTATACTTGGCTTAATGTGGACAGGGCTTATGTTAGGCAGTTGATGAGTCTAGTTTCTTTAAATTAAGTCACACAATTTCTTTATTTCCCTTTCGGTTGATTTGATTTGATTTTTCCGTTTCTACGTTGGTCCCTTGCTTTTTCATTTCCTCTTTTCTTTTGTTTGCCTCTTTTTATTCCTCACCTGTAGCCAGGAATCGTACTCTTCTTTTTACAACAGTTTCAAGGTCATTCAGGTGGTCCATTACCTGTCACCATGGATTTCAGTCAGTTGTGTAATGTGGCTTCTTATTGTTCACAGAATAACTTATTGTTCTCATTGTCAACCACTTTCCGAATTTGTTGTGTGAGCATTTGTGTGTGTGTGTGTGTGTGTGTGTAGGTGTGTGTGTGTGTGTGATGTTGCCTCAATGGATACCCCACTGAGTGCCGTTTCTGCACTCCAGAGTTAAGTTTAGCAGGTGTTATTTACTTGTAAAAAGGAAGCTGATTAGCAATCAGTTAGCATTGTCCCAGATCTGCAAGAGTGTTTAGCACTACTATTAGATGAAAGCTTGACTATTGTGCCATACATGTGTGTGTGTGTGTGTGTGTGTGGTTTTGGGCGTGTGTGAATTTACAAGTGTATGTGATTGTGATTGCATGTGTGTGGATTTATATAGACGTGTGTATATCTATGTGTGTGTGTGTATGTGTGTGTGTGTGCATGTGTATGTGTATGTGTGTGTGTGCTTGTGCGTGTGCTTGTCTCTGTGTGTGTGTGTGTATGTGTTGTACGCTTAGTTCTTGGGTCTGTAGCGTATTGAAATTGCCGTGTCTATCCCCGGGACCTGATTTGTGGATGCGCTATTTTGGACATTCATTATTAATGGCCACTGGCCTAATTCACAGTCCTGACTGGGCGCTAGCTGCTCCCCATGCTAAATGGTCTCCACCCCCCCTCTCCCCACCCCAAACACATATAAGTCAAACACACACACACACACACACACACACACTCACACACGCATTCACACACACGCACACACACACACACACACACACACTGACTGGGCGCTAGCTGCTCCCCATGCTAAATGGTCTCCTCTGCCCATTTCTCTTTCTCTCCTTCCTTTTCTCCCTCCCTCTCTCTGTCTCCTACCCCACTTCATCTCTCTCTCTCTCTCTTTCTCTTTCTCTCCCTTGTTCTCTGTCGTTGTTTCATTCGTCCTTCCACACTTGCGTGTGGCATTGATGCACTGAGGTATTAACACTAACACTAACACACACACACACACACACACACACACATATATATATCAGAACCCTCTCACACTCCAATAACCCCCCCCCCCCACCCTAAATACATATAAGTCAAACACACACACACACACACACACACACACACACTCTCGCTCTCTCTTTCTCTCTCTGAAGTCCTCAGAGCCTGCTGCCCCTAAATGGTGATGAAAAGCACTTCATTAAGCCCTCCTTCATCCCTCAATGGGACGGGTCATTGGTCAGCACTTACACACACACACACACACACACACACACACACACACACTCCGGACTTCACCACAATCAGTCTGGACCAGCCATTCACAAGCTGCACAGAAGTCTGTGACTACACTACCACACAATCACTCACACTGTGGGGCTCAGAGCAACGCAAGAAGGATTGGCGTCACCCATTGGCGTCAGTTCAACATGCCGGGTACAACTTCAGCATCACTTTTAACATCAACCACTTTCTGAATTTGTTGTGTGAGCATGCGTGTGTGTACTGTATGTGTGTGCGTGTGTGTATCGGCTTCTACACACAGTTGCGTTCCGTCAACGCATGCCAGTGGGTGTTCCCGACGGTAGCTATGCAAATGACTTGAAGTATAATCGTAATTTGCTTGTTGGTGCCGTCCGTAGATTGGCTTGATTGGCCGGTGCTGTCTGTCGGTGCAGCAACAGTTGAACTTCTCAACGCGAGCGACGGGAGAAACACGACGGAACAGACCCACAATTCAGTTCGGCAACGGATGACGTAAGCCCATGTAAAGTGAATGGGATGCGTCTCCAGCACTGCAACACACGCAACTGTGTGTAGAAGCCGTATGTGTGTGTGTGTGTGCGTGTGTGTGTGTGTGCACACTGGAAAATGCAGCTAATGTTGACAGCTAACTGGGCAGTCAGTGTGTTGAAAAGTGACAAAAAGTGTTCCTGCACAGTACACTACAGTGCTGTAGTGCAACACAAGGCATTCTGGGTAGTCGTACAGTGGCAATAACAAAGACACCTTTCTGCCTAGTTTAAGTCATTATACCATCCAACATGAGTTTGAACCTGTTATTTTGGTGTTATTTTACGCAATGTTATTTACGAATTGATATCTATGCTCTTTGGCATCAACAGTCAACGCCATGTAGCGTTAAGACGGTACCCAGTCAGTCAACAAGTGACTAAAGGGATCATAGTGCAGTATGAAGCGTTCCGGGAACGCATGGGCAATGTCAGAGAGCCCATTCTCCCTATTATAAGGCAGTGTAGCGTCAGAGTGAATGTGTGTGTGTGTGTGTGTGTGTGTGTGTGTGTCGTTAGTCTGAGGTAAAAGAACTGCATTGTGTTGCTTTAAGGTAAAAACGAAACGTCTAGTGTTTCATACGTAACTCAGCCTGGGCCAGCAGGGGACATGTCTCTCCACACCTGTCACTCAGCACCTGTCACTCTCCTCACAGTAGTACTGCATAAGAGTCACCTGGAATCACTCAGCTAGACACCAACAGTCAACGGCACACTTACATCCTCTACGTCATTTTCCCCTCATTACAGACCTGCCACAGATATGAAGCAGATCTTATCCTGAGCCAATGGCGATGCAGTTCTACTGTTACCTGGATACCTCACCACCACCACCAGCAGCAGCAGCAGCAGCACCAGTGAAGAAGTGCGTGAATATGAACAACATGCGGCAGTTGTTAGTGAGCCCTGGGGCTTTTTTGTGCTTCCATTTCCACCAGGGTGAGAAGGAGCAGTTTGACACACACACACACACACACACACACATATATATATATATATATATATATACACACAGAAACAAGCACACGCACAAGCGCGCACACACACACACACATACACACACACACACACACACACACACACACACACACACACACACATTTGGAGTAGTGGGGCTGGGTGAATGCTTCCATGCTTCTGGTGTTATTTGCGGAGCTGAATGGAGTACAGGGCAGGGAAATGAAACACACACACACACACACAAACACACACACACACACACATGGAGTACAGGACAGGGAAATGAGACACACACACACACACACACACACGGAGTACAGGGCAGGGAAATGAGACACACACACACACACACACACACACACACACACATGGAGTAAGGGGCAGGGAAATGTGAGGGTATTTTTGGGCAACGGAGAGGGGAACAGTGGTCCGGCTCTACGCTGTGCTGCTCTGCAAGGCCCCTCTGTTAGGTCATTACGGATGGCAAGGCCTCAGAGAGATTATTACGCCCGTACACGTCACCACTCTCTTACTCGCTGTCAATCTCTTTCTCTCTCTATCATTCTCTTTCTCTCACTCTCTCTCTTTCTCTCTCTATCTCACTCTATCTCTTTCAATCTTTTGCGTCCATTCTTTCTCTCTCATTCACCCTCTTACACTCTTCCATTCTTTCTCTCTCATTCACCCTCTTACACTCTTCCATTCTTTCTCTCTCATTCCCCCTCTTACACTCTTCCATTCTTTCTCTCTCATTCACCCTCTTACACTCTTCCATTCTTTCCCTCTCATTCACCCTCTTACACTCTTCCATTCTTTCTCTCTCATTCCCCCTCTTACACTCTTCCATTCTTTCTCTCTCATTCACCCTCTTACACTCTTCCATTCTTTCTCGGTCACCCTAAATGTTGTTACAATCTCTCGTCTTGCTCTCTCTTTCTCAATTCAATTCAATTCAAAGTAGCTTTATTGGCATGACAAATATTTCTTTGCATTGCCAAAGCAGGACATCAAACAATACAATACAGAACATACGATAAATAAGACATTTATACATAAACTGGTGTGTGTGCGTGTGTGTGTTTGTAGGACTGTGCAGAAGAGCTGAAGGATGTTTTTACAGACATTTTCAACACCTCTCTGGAGCAAGCAGTCATCCCATCACTTTTCAAATCTGCCACCATCATACCCGTGCCAAAGAAATCATCACCATCATGCTTCAATGACTACCGTCCTGTAGCACTCACTCAAGTGCTTCGAACGGCTAGTCATGTCACACATCAAAGCCACCCTGGACCCCTTCCAGTTTGCATACCGAGCCAAACGATCCACGGAGGATGCAATCTGCTCTGCCCTCCATCCAGCCCTCACCCACTTAGACAATAAAGACTCATATGTGAGAATGCTGTTCATAGACTTCAGTTCAGCATTCAATACCATAATACCACAACAACTCATCAGCAAACTGGACAAGCTAGGATTCAGTACCTCCCTCTGCAACTGGCTGCTGGACTTCCTGTTGCAGAGACCACAAGCAGTACGTGTCGGGAACAACACCTCAAGCACTCTGACCCTGAGCACGGGGGCCCCTCAAGGGTGTGTGCTCAGCCCCCTGCTCTTCACACTGCTAACACATGACTGTACAACCACTCACAGCTCCAACCATCTGGTGAAGTTTGCGGACGACACAACACTGGTGGGCCTCATCACTAAGGGCGATGAGGCTCACTACAGAGAAGAAGTAGACCTGCTGGCTAAATGGTGCAAAGACAACAACCTCCTGCTAAATGTCAGCAAGACCAAGGAGATTGTCAACTTTCAGAGAGGCCACAAACAACTGCCACCACTGTCCATCGACGGAGATGCTGTGGAGAGAGTGAGCAGCACAAAATTTCTGGGGGTGCACATCAGCGACGACCTCTCCTGGACCACCAACACAGCATCACTGGCGAAGAAAGCCCAGCATCGCCTCTACTTCTTGCGCAAATTGAAGAAGGCAAGTGCCACGCCTCCTGTCATGACTACATTCTACAGAGGGACCATCGAGAGCATCGTCTCCAGCAGCATCACAGTGTGGGGCGGAAGCTGCACAGATCAGAACAGGAAGACCCTCCAGCGCACTGTTAACACAGCTAAGAGGATCATTGGAGCACCACTCCCCTCCCTGCAGGACATTTACACCACCCGCCTCACCCGAAAAGCACTAATGATTGTCAAGGATACAACCCACCCTGCACACGAACTGTTCAGCCTCCTGCCCTCTGGAAAGCGGTACAGGAGCCTCCGCTCCCGCACCACCAGACTGGCAAGTAGCTTCATCCACCAAGCAATCAGGATGCTGAACACTCTACCCACTCTCCCATCACTGACAGCTCCCCCCACCCACCAGCCAGCCAGGAACCTAGGAAACTAGGATCCTGTCTACCCTAACCCCCCCAACACCGCCCTGTGGAACTGCACTGTGACTGCGCAGCCTAACGTGTTGCTGCTTCACATCAAGCCTGATATATTTGAAATTACTGCATACTGCATATCAATGTAAATATACAGGTCACACAAGCACAAGTTTAAACTTCATGTAACTGTT
>NC_055974.1:25030260-25035260 GCF_018492685.1 Alosa sapidissima
TGAGGAACTCAATCTGTCTTCTCATCACTGCAACTCTTTTACACACACACACACACACACACACACACACACACACGCACACACACACACACCTCTTGCTTAGAACCCCATGCCCTTCCATTGTACCTATGGAGGGAAGCTCTTGCCCCCCCCCCCCCCCACACACACACACACTTCCCCACACACACACACACACTTCCCCCCCCCACACACACACACACACTTCCCCCCACACACACACACACACTTCCCCACACACACACACACACTTCCCCACACACACACACACACACACACACACACACTTCCCCACACACACACACACACACACACTTCCCCCCACACACACACACACACTTCCCCACACACACACACTTCCCCCCCCACACACACACACTTCCCCACACACACACACAGACACACACACACACTTCCCCACACACACACACACACTTCCCCACCTTCTCTTAAGCGGACATGCTGCCGCTGCAGAGGAAGCCATTGACATCTTAATACAATAAAAGCAAAATAAACATAATTATCCTGATCATTATAATTATCTGCTGCCCCTCGGCCATCCATGAATAATGCATCGGTCGACGCTTAATTAAATGGATGTGCCTGCGAAGGCCTCCGCAAACGCCAGGATTTGGAGAGAAACTGGTGTGTGAGTGTGTGTGTGTGTGTGTGTGTGTGTGTGTGTGTGTGTGTCTAAGTATAAGAGAGAGAGAGAGAGATAAATTATGTGTGAGAGAGTGGGAGGTGTGTTTGTGATGGGTGTGTACACACTTTCTATCTCTTCTCCACACACACATGCATATGCACTAGAGAAGGAAATTAAATATTTTGTCCATCTGCCACTGTGGCTGGTGGATTCCAAAATTTACCAGCCACTCAACTTTTTTACCAACCACTAGAGATACGGAATGAAAATGTGATATCATGATTATAGTAACCAAAATGAACACGGTTATTGGTGTTATCGCGATGCGATTGAAATATGCTGAATTTGTCTTCTAAACCTACCACCAATGTTGGTACAGAACTCATAATTGGCCTGTCCTACATGCACAGTAGCAACTAAACTAAAGGTCAACAGAACCTCATTCATATGCCATAGTGTCTTGTCATAAAAGTGGTGTGGCTCCTTTAAGACTCTGTTTGGGAGTTCTAGAGCATCCTATTAAGGTTTTGCACCTCCCTAATGTTACGTCACCGTTTGTTTACAACTAGAGTGGTAGGCAAGAATGGTAGGCAAGGCACTGCAGAGTGGTAGGCAAGCCTACAACAGTCGGGTTGCATAGGCTACACATAGTTACAAATAGCTTCAAAATTGAAATTTTAATATCAAATATTGACAGGGATGCCGACCACTTGTGTAGGCCCTAACAGTTGGTTTTACAATAAGAAGCAAAAAGGCGACTAACGACCGTTTAGCCTACCTATCCTCGTGGTTGTGGAGGATGATCGTTAGCAGCTTGAAGTCTTTTATTCTCAAGATGGCCTAATGGTGTAGCCTAGGCTACTGTCTACGAAGACGTATGCTGACTGACGCTAGCTATAACTGTAACGTCTGCTGATACTGCCTACCAAAACCTGTCGCTTTTCAGTTGAAGCTAAATTATCAAATATTGTTTGATTTTGTGTCAACTTTCAGAGGGAAGACATGTTCCTTTCTGGCCAAATTTCACAGCTTCTAAGAAAGTCTATCATCTTTGTGTAAACCGAGTTTTGAACAGAGAAAAAAAGTTAGGCTACCATTAGGCTGCAGGTTCTCCCATAACGTTATCGATACAGATCAATGCACCAAATCAGGGCGATTTTTAGCGAAATAACGTTCCTGTGACAGACTATGAAATATTGAACAATGGGATAACGTTTCATCATCACCTTTATTGATGCCTGAAATGTTGACATTGCTGAAATACAGAGATGTAGCCTACTGAGAGGCAGCTGCAGACAACTATGTTCAATGGGTTCAACTTGTCCCTTGCCTACCAGCTGGATGTAAACAAAGCTATAGAACCTAGAATACGTCACATGAAAAACGTTAATAATCCAACTATCCAACTTGATCTAACTATACTGTACATCATCATGCATTGAGCAATTTAAGCACAGCTCAACTTTAATAGCATTTTGTGAAAAAAAATCATTAAGGCTTCATTGACAAAGCCATGAGCTGTATATTCTCTGATTTTAATATTTGCAGTTATCTAGGCGATATTTTTATTTATTTTGTATTTGGTCTTTTATCAAATCATGCATTACAAAACCCAAAGCTGGAGACCATGTAAAAATGTGCTACAATTTCAAAACTGGATTACTCTGGAACTGCTAATTGTACAGTGGAATGCTTTACACCTTTGTGTTTGCTGTAAAGTCTGCTGTTTATTCTGATGAATGGTTTGTAATGTGTTGAGTTAATAGTTTGTGAGATATTCCACCAGGACGAATGGGTGTGAAGATGTGCATCCTTCAGCCTCATAGGTCTAAATACCTGCTGTTTATTCTGATGAATGGTTTGTAATGAGGGAACATGGCCCCACTCTAAAGCCTGGGGCCCATGCTACTGGGCGGCTATTAGGGCTCAAATGCCTTACCCTTAGAGAAACCACAATGGTCACTTAGTCTGATAATGACTCCAACATCTCTCCAGATACAACTGATTTATTTATAATCCTGTGAGGTGTGTGTGTGTGTGTGTGTGTGTGTGTGTGTGTGTGTGTGTGTGTGTGTGTGGATGTGGGGATATGAATGTGTGTGCTTGCTTATGTGTGTGTGTGTCTATTTGCATATAGGTAGTACACGTGACATTTTCCATGTGCAAGTGTGGGTTTTTGTGTGTCAATTTCTCATTGTAATTATAATGCTAATTATAAAGAGTGTCAGTTTGTGTGCATTGCATATACTGTATGCAGTGATGTTATGTACATATGCAAGTAGCATGTCAAGTATGCATGTCTAAGAAGCTCCTCGCTTTGCATGCATCTGCATAGATAATTATGCCTTTGGAGGTTGGCATGAGTTTGACAGGCAGGTGTGAGAGTTTCATTCTCTCTCTGTAGTATGTGTCTATGTTTGTTAGCTTGTGTGTGTGTGTGTGTGTGTGTGTATGTGTGTGTGTGACTGAGGGGATGGTCCCCTATTACAGTCTGATGACATTTGCCTGTCTGCTAATCAGACCCAGGGGATCCCACACACAGCCCTGTGGTCTGGCCCTCTGAGATCAGGACCCACACACACACACACACACACACACACACACACACACACACACACACACACACACACACATACACACGCACAGACACACAAAAACACACACGCACTCACATACTGAAATGATCATCTATTATTACAGTCTGAGAAAGCCAGTCATACAGGATACAGAATACAAGAATTTGACTTGGTAACGCATAACTTAATTACATAAAAGAGGATAAAAACAAGAAGCTAAAGGAAGTTAAATGGAGGAAATAACAGTTACGACCAGTTAAAAAAGATGCCACACAATAAATAAGACAATAAATAGTACTAAGAACACATTAAATAAGACAGACATTGGGCCACATGGTGAAGGAGCAGAACTGCTGAGTGTTTAAAGAACAGTGGTCAGGAACAGGATGAGCTTCATGTGGTGAGATTAAAAGATTTAAATCTACAGGAGACTTTAAGCAACAAAAGCTCTTCTTAAAACCCACTAAAAGCTTCAACTTAGAAATCCCTGAGGAACTCTTCTATGCATCATTTTAGAACCTTTTCTCTTAAAAGAGAACCCTTGAACTTTCTTCGGGTGGTGGAAGCGGATTGGTTACAGACCTGGGCATTCAGTAGCCTGAAGGTTGTGGGTTCAATACCCGGCTTCCACCGCTGTGCCCTTGAGCAAGGCATTTAACCCCAAGTTGCTCTGGGGACAATGGCCCTTTTATGACATATGTAAGTCGCTATGGAAAAGAGCATCTGCCAAATGAATAAATGAGCTAAATGAATCTTCTACAGTTCTTCTATGGCAACACAACTGAGAAAACATTCTAGAAAAGAACCAGGAAGTGAGTCCATTTATATCACAAGACTGCCGACATTACCCATTACCCAGCCTTTGCATATTTGCATCCGTAAAGCAGTTCAATTTGTGCCCTTGGCATTGTCGCTAGAATGTGTGTTGTTAGCATTGTAGCGGTCTGTGTGCTCCTTTGGCATCAAGCCTCCATTCATCCATTAGAAAGAGTTGATATCAAACCAAGTACGTGCTACCTACAGTGTCACATACGGAGAGCACCCCCACCCCCTACACACACAAAGACACACACATGTGACGCACACATACACAACCTACATGACACACACACACACACACACACACACACACACACACACACACACACAGGACTTACAACACACACACACACACACACACACACACACACACACACACACACATAGGACTTACATGACACACACACACACACACACACACACACACACACACACACACACACACACACATAGGACTTACATCACACACACACACACACACACACACACACACACACACACGCCTCACACACCTCACACACACAGGGTACCCATCTCTGATCTCTGTACCCTCCATGTGTCAGGGGTGGGTCTCTCTGGCTCGGGAGGGCTACTGCCCTTGGCGCTAAAGCCTCATTATCACCCCCCCTCCCACACACACACACACACACACACCCCTCTCTGTACACATGTCCAGCTGGGTCCCCCCAAACTGGCAGACTGGCAGACTTTTTAAATGCCCAGGTGGTGCAGGAAAGCGCTGGAAGCCTGCCCCGTGCCCAAACTGGCACACACACACACACACACACACACACACACAACACACACACACACACACACACACACACACACACACACACACACACACACGGTGCACCATATTAGCCGGTGTGCCATAAATGTATTTTACATGCCCTCCTGACTGGAGAAGAACTGGAACAAATGGAGTAGGAGGAAGGGGT
>NC_055974.1:25045260-25050260 GCF_018492685.1 Alosa sapidissima
CACGATCTCCTAGATATCCTGCCCCTAGACTTGAGTGTCTTTTCTGAGGGTATATCATCAACCACTGTAGAAGAATCACTTGACCGTACAGTCTTTCAGAAAGGTCCATCAGTACTTTTGTGAATTCCTGCAGCATCTCAGGTCTCAGCAAGGTCCACTGGCCAGCTTCTGGATGTCATATATTGACATGGTGGAGGTTGTACTAAACCTTGTGAGGGCATCACATGAAGGAAACTGGGCATTGCACATCGCTAGCATTCGATCAATCATCCCCTGGACCTTTGCCTATGATAAGCTGTGGGGCAGCCGTGGCCTACTGGTTAGCGCTTCGGACTTGTAACTGGAGGGTTGCCGGTTCGAACCTCAACCAGTAGGAAGCGGCTGAAGTGCCCCTTGAGCAAGGCACCTAACCCCTCACTGCTCCCCGAGCGCCGCTGTTGATGCAGGCAGCTCACTGCGCCGGGATTAGTGTGTGCTTCACCTCGCTGTGTGTACACTGTGTGCTGTGTGTGTTTCACTAATTCACGGATTGGGATAAATGCAGAGACCAAATTTCCCTCACGGGATCAAAAGAGTATATGTACTTATACTTATACTTAATCTGAATTATGCAAGGTCACTCACTGCTTACTACTCAGAGACAGGGCTTTAAAACAAAATTATTTTTCAAACATTCCGTTCCGAACGGTTCATTTAGGCCTATGTTTAACGTTTTCGTTCTTGCATGCGTTCCGCTGCCAACATATCGGTCCTGAACCGGTTCGGAACGCAAAATATCGTTCGTTCTTAAAGTTCTGGCAGTGTTTGGCGGGCCTATCAAGTCTATTTTTGTGGACTTTATCTTAGAATAGACGTACTCATTATTTCCCCTTGATTTAGCCTATACTGTAGCTACTGTATGCCCAAAAATAATAGATCACAGACGGCATCCAAAAACATTCAGATGGGCTATCCATCCCATAGCCTACAGACTTACTGTAGGCCTAACCTATGCCTATAAATAATTTCTTATCAAAAATATTTCTGGATACGTGCTAAACTCCTTACCTGGTTGTAGCCTAAGTTTTATCCATATGGAGATTTTCAAAGGCTTGCGCTATAATTCCAACCCTGTTTATAAACAAACCTGTCTGTTGCTGACAAGGCCTATCTCAAATTTCCCGTTTAACTCTTCTACAAAGAATAGGCTATAATTGCGCAAACATTTCAAATCCCGACTTTAAAACAACAAGGCGTGGACAGGCAAAATAGGCTATTACGCATAGGCTACAAACAATTTCCAAATCAGTTTCAGTAGCCTACGCTACGAGCTGGCCTAAGATCCGAAGTGGCAGACGGATAGGTTACATTACAACAGCAAGACAAAATATACACATTTGGACCAAAGGTCCATTTATTCGTTTTTTTTTTTTCAAACTGCAGAAATTAAATTATTAGTCTGTTCGCCTACAATCAAACGAGTAGAACACTTAGGATATGCTTTTGTGAAATTTTATAAAATATATAGAGAACGAAAAAAAAACGTTATTAACCGGTTTTGTGGATTTCAGAATAACGTTTCTGTTTCGGAACAGTTGAAGACCATTTTGTCTTTTGTTCGTTTCCGTTTCCGCTCCTCGTAAAATTCCGTAAAATTCCGTTCGTTTTCGTTTTTCGTTTTCGTTCCTTGAACCGGTTCGGAGCCCTGCTCAGAGATGAGCCATATTGAACATGAGAAACCAGATCTGTACATGTTTCTCTGTGAAGGTGGCTTTTCGGCCCAGCTGAGTGCAACAAACACATTTGCCAGGGTTATGATTGACCAGACCCCAATCAGGACACTCAGACAGCTGGAGGCACAAAAGGGTTCAGCTTGAACCCAGCAGCTGTCTCAAGATATTACCTTACTGCTGAGTACAAAAGCACTTACCTGTCTATATTGAAAAGCTCCCTGGGACTCCAACAAAGTGACTGTTCTCACAAGGACCTTGGACAAAGCAAAATTGGCAAAGACGAAGAACACATTACAAGCACTGTGGATCTGTTGGCTTCTAGTTGGATAAATCCATTTGCAGGTGGTGAGTAGGGACTTGTTTCTCTGGCTACTAGAAGTACAGCACCAGCAGATGTTGCCGAAGACCTTCTGAATTCATACACCATTGGCAAGAATGCCTACAGAACCTTCTCTGCTGAGCGTGTTGAGAGTAATCCTACTGCAAAGCAGTTCCATGCACCACTCTCCAAGATGAAACTGAAAACGTTCTCCTCAATGCAGGGAAAGGTAAAGACATGCAAAACTGGGAATAAAGAAGTTATCCTCAAAGCTGATAATCGAATATTTGCCCAGATAGTACTGATTGCACAGAGTAGACAGCTCAACCTGAAGGAGGTGTTATCTCATCCCCTTGGACCACTTCTGTGGGCTCTTGCTTCACCAGATGTGAGGAAGACTTGCAAATCCTCACTTGCCAAGCAACTGCTCAAGTTCCCATGTGTTGCTGAATCATTGCCATTAAATTCCACCTGAGTAATAGATGGCATGGCACTTGTTCAGAAGCTGAACGGTGATGGCAAGACATTTGCTGATATTGCAGACTATGCCTTGTCCACTGTGCTAGCTGAAGCAAGTCATAGCACCCGTGTTGACATTGTTTTTGATGTATATAATGAGGCTTCTATCAAACACATGGAGAGAGTGGCCAGAGGTGCAGACTCAGGCACAGAGGTCAGACAGATCACTGCAGGGCACAGAGTTCAGCAATGGAAGAGATTCCTACAAAGCAACAACAACAAAACAAATCTTGCTACCTTCTTGCTCAAAGAGTGGAGCAAAGAACAGTCTAGAACAAGACTCGGTGAAAAGGTTCTGTACACTACAACCAAAGATCAGTGTTACAAGCTGACCCAACAGGGAGTACACAAGGTAGCAGACCTGTCGTCCACTCAGGAAGAGGCTGCCAAACGTATGCTAGGCCAGTGGTTTTCAAAGTGGGGGCCGCGAGGGGGGGCCAGGGGGGCCTCAGCAAGTTGGAAGGAAAAATAAAAGCAACAAATAAATACATTTGGAAAATTTAAAATATACCTATTACTATGAGGATTGTTATACAATGGCATTATAATAATGTGACGCATATCTGAACATTATATTTCCCATGATAATGACTTTGAATAATAGTAGAGTGATAGCTCTCATAGCTGAAAGCCCCAAATACAATTTTTACACACTGTATGCTCCATCGCGAAGTGTTTGTGGCTAAAATAGTTATTAGGATTAGCTTAATGTATTTTTACATTTGCCGCAGTATTGTCGATGGGTTTAATAACACATCAAGGGGGTCCTTGGCCAGAACCTAGTGGTATTTGGGGGCCTTGTCGTGGAAAAGTTTGGGAACCCCTGTGCTAGTCCATGCTTGCCATGCTTCAAGGACTAGTCACAAATCTGTCATCCATGTGTCTGATGACACTGATGTCTTGGTGATAAGCCTGGCTACCAGTGACACACTCACATGTGACCTGTTCCTGAAGACAGGGACAAAGAATCGCACCAGTTACATAAACATCTCACAACTCGCTCGTGGTCTGGGTTCACAGTTGTGTCAGGCTTTGCCTAGTTTACACGCATACACAGGCTGCGACACTGTAAGTGCATTTGCAGGTCGTGATAAAGTGTCAGCCCTAAAACTTCTTCAGAAGAATTAAAACGTCTGTGAGACCTTTCAGAGGGTTGGGGCAGACTGGACAATGACACCTGAGTTGTATGCAGCCTTACAGGAGTTAATGTACAGCTCCAAGTCCAGAATCACCAACATCAATGAAATGAGGTATGCACTTTTTTGTGCAAAGAAAGGCATAGAATCCTGGCAGTTACCTCCATGTTCAGATTCTCTCAGGAAGCACTGTCTCAGAGCTAACTATCAAGGTGCTATCTGGAGAAGATGCCTTGAGAACAATCCTGAAGTTCCTTCCCCAGTTGAGCATGGGTGGTCTAGAGTGGACGAAGATGGTGACTTGCAGCTCTCCATAGACTGGTCCAATGTCTCCATTGGTCCACAAGCTTGAGTTTCTGTCCTGCTCATGCAAGAGGGACTGTGGGCTAGTCCACACGTACCAAACTGATCTTTTTTTCCTCCGTCTTCCCTGGAAAGTACTTACTTGTTTTCTTTCTGTCTGTCTGTCTTCATGTTCATCTGTCTGTCTGTCTTCATGTTCATCTGTCTGTCTGTCTTCATGTTCATCTGTCTGTCTGTCTGTCTTCATGTTCATCTGTCTGTCTGTCTTCATGTTCATCTGTCTGTCTGTCTTCATGTTCATCTGTCTGTCTGTTCACCCATCTGTTCGCTTGTCTGCAGGGGCGTAGAACAAGATCCCTGCATGGGCAGTCCTGATGGGCCCCCATGTTCCTCAACCCAGGTAAAATAAAATATATTCCAGACTTTCCAAGGGCCCTCTCTCCCCTTGGGCCCCTATAATCAGTAGTGCTTTTACCCCCAGTCCGACGCCCCTGCTTGTCTGTCAGTCGATCTGTCTGTCATTATGTTCATCTGTCTGTCTGTCTGTGTGTCTGTCTGTTCACCCCCCTGTTCGCCAGTCTGCCTGTCATTCTGTCCATCTGTTATTTTGTCTGTCTGTCTGTCTGTCTGTCTGCCTGCCTGTCTGTCTGTCTGTCTGTCTGTCTGTCTGCCTGCCTGTCTGTCTGTCGGTCTGTCTGTCAGTCAGTCAGTCAGTCAGTCTGTCTGTCTGTCTGTCTGCCTGTCTGTCGGTCTGTCTGTCAGTCTGTCTGTCTGTCTGTCTGTCTGTCTGCCTGCCTGTCTGTCGGTCTGTCTGTCTGTCAGTCTGTCTGTCTGTCTGTCTGTCTGTCTGCCTGCCTGTCTGTCGGTCGGTCTGTCTGTCTGTCTGTCTGTCTGCCTGCCTGTCGGTCGGTCTGTCTGTCTGTCAGTCTGTATGCCTTTCCTTCTCTCTACATGTGTCTCATGTGTTCAGTCTCCAATTGACCAAACTCAGCTGCACATCACAAGAGCTGT
>NC_055974.1:25057760-25062760 GCF_018492685.1 Alosa sapidissima
TTCTCTTGTGCAATTCTTTCCTGATTCCCTGTTTTATTTGTTTTTTTTTGCTTTCTAGAAGTTCTACACTCGTCTGTGCTCTATTCCCCCATTTTTGCCCTCCCCCTTTCTCCTCTATTCCCCCCTTTCTTATCCTCCTCTCCCGTTTCCTGCTCCAGTTTTCCCCTCCCTACCCAACTCTCTTTCTTTCTTCTTTTTTTTGCCATTTTTTAAAGTTTTGTTTTTGTTCAAAAGTGATTTGCACATTTCTTTTATTATTATTTGTTTTCTCTAAGAATAGAACAAGAAAAGCTTTCTCAGTTTTGTTCTACCTCAACACTTCCACAAAACAGGGTCTAACTCCCGAGAAAAACTACTGCGAGTTATAACGACATGATATGAAAAATACACAAGCAGCGAAAGAGGCTGAAAATAAAACGGGGGGGGGGGGGGGGGGGGGTTGGGTGAGGGACACACACACACACAAAATCAGAAATTATTAAATTAATTTACAAGAACAGAAACGGAAACAAGGTCAGCACTCTGTAGGCTTACAAAACAAGTCATGGGATTACAAAATAAGGATCTAGCAACGAAAGGCATCTTTATACACAGGAGAAATGAAAACAATAACAATAACAAGGCGAAATGTCTAAGAATGGTTTACTGAGTAATCATATATATATATAATCTATAAGTGTTGAGAGCGTTAAAAAAATCTCTTTTTTGATGTTGTTTTACGTTTGTGTTTTGGTTTCAGAATAATCTAACGCGCACAGAGGTGCAGACACACACACACACACACACACACACACATAATACACTCACGCATTTGTTCACATGACACACACATCCACAAACACACACACTCACTCTCACAGTCTTTCTACTGAAGCGCGCTATCGGCACAGACAAGTTTGTGTGCAACTTAAGTGTCATTGTTATAGATCTACTCACACACAAGTTTTGCACGTTAATAAAATATACAGGATTCTCCACGGCAGCGCCATGTAAGACTCAACCGGCCAATCCGGCTCCAGATTGGACATCACATGACCACAGTCTTGCGTGGTGATTGGTCAGAGTCACAGAGACCCCTCCCCCAATGTGACAGAGATACACAGACAAGCACAGAAAGAACAAAACAAACAAAAAAAGACAAAAATGCTATTTAGTGTTAATTCTCAAGAGAACAGAGTTCAGATTTTTTTTCTCTCTAGTCTAGAAGAACGAGGGGGGAAAGCAGTTCTGGTTTGTGTTTGTTGCTTTTGTTTGTGTGTTTGTCTGTTGTTGGTTATTGAAAACAGATCTGAGGCATCGCCCCTGGCAACACAGCAGGGTCTTTTCTCCCTTCTGTCCTTCTCTTCTGTTGCACTCTCTCTCTCTTGTCCTTTCATCCCTCTGTCCTCCTTGGTGGACTCAGGGAGAGAAAGGGTCCATGTGGTCCGTGTGTGTGTGTGTGTGTGTGTGTGTGTGTGTGTGTGTGTGTGTGTGTGTGTGTGTGTGTGTGCGCTTTTGTCTTCGGCCGCTCACAGCAGTGCGAGTCCTGACTCCTCGCACAAGGATGGGGCACCAAAACCACCCCACAGCAAAACAGGTGTGTGTGTGTGTGTGTGTGTACGTGTGTATGTGTGTGTGTGTGTGTTCGTGTGTGTGTTTGTGGGTGCGTGTGTGATTATGCATATGTGTCCATAAACGTAGGTTTGTGACAGAGAGAGAGTGAGGAGGGTTTAAGAACACATGGCCTTTCAGAGTCTGAGAACTCAGAGAGAGAGTTCAGTCGTCTGTGTGTGTGTGTGAGTGTGAGTGTGTATGCGTGTGTAAGTGTGTGTGTGGGAGGTTGTAGCACAAATCAAGGCTCTGTTGTCCATCTCAGGGACACCGGGAGACTGAGTAGAGAGGAGATTCTTAAAGGGGGGGGGGGGGTCCAGTTGGTGTTGATTTGGGGGATGGGGGGTGAGGGGGTAAAAGAGGGAAATTACTTCGTCTAAGGGGGGTGGGGGGGGTGGGAGGGGTTGTCTACATTTGATCTGGCGTCTCTCTCACTCTCTCTTCGTCTCTCTGTGTCTCTCCATCTCTCTTTCTCTCTCTGCTGTTGTTCCCCTCTTCCTCCGCCCCCTCACACTTTGTAGTAGATGTTGGCAGGGCTCTGCGGCGGCATCTCCTGGACGATGTAGACAGGGTGGCCGTAGTCCCCGCTCACCTTCTCGTAGTGCGGGCAGTACGCCGAGTCGGAAGTCCGCAGCGGGATGATGATGTCACTGGGCTCCGAGCCGTTGTTGTTGCCGCTGCCGCCCCCACCCCCGCCGAGACCCCCCAGGCTGCCCAGACCCCCCAGGCCGACCCCTCCGCCGCCGCGCTTGGGGCTGGTCAGCGACGACAGGGAGAGGGGCGGGTGGTGCGACTCGGAGTGCTTGGCGTGCCGCCGGCGGTAGCACACCACGCAGATGACGGCGCTGACCAGCAGGAGGAAGGCGGAGCCACCGGCCGCGCCGGCGATCAGCGGGATGTTGGACGCGGGGAGTGGACCGTTCTCACCGGCGCCGCCGGGAACTCTGGGATACGTGCCGTTCCCTCCTGTTGCAGAAGATAGATAGAGAGAGAGAGAGAGAGAGAGAGAGAGAGAGAGAAGGGGGAAGAGACATACTTCATTAACTTTGTGAGTGTGAGAGAAATCATTATTAGTTTACACTTACAGAAGTACTTCTACACACACACACACACACACACACACACACAAACACACACACACACACACACACACACACACACACACACACACAACTGTTTACAAAACTAGTAGACTACAGAACAAACTTCATTTATGGCAGCAATGTTTTGAGTTTGAAACTAAACTATCTTGAGAATGGTGTAGAGGTGAACACAATCAAGGTTGTGATCTGGACGGTCCATTATACCACACAAAATCAGCCAAATAAATAAATATGATTATTTATGATATAATTATATAGTCATCAGACATCAGTCATTAGGCCACAGAGTCATTTCCCTTGTCTGATTGTCTTCCCTTAAATCGCGTTAAAGCACCATTGAGCCCACACTTATCAAGGCAGTGTCACTGTCTGACTCCATGTATTAAAGCTGTAGAATGTGCCACTTGGCCTGCTCTCAATAAACTCCTTCGACAAAAGAATAGTTTGACATTTAGCCTGAGGACACAGATAGAGTTACAACACTCATATTATCTGAACATAAAAGCCCATCGTCAGAAAGACAACTCCTCTTTGCTTTGTTGAAGATGACACTTCAAAATAATGGGTGCATACTAAGGTGTTTTTTTCCCCCTAGTTTCTGCAGGGTCTTTTAAAAAGTACTTAAGGGTAATTTTGACCTGCTATTTAGGTCTCAGTGCTCACACCATTGATTGGTTTTATAAGATAATTCTGAAGGGCCTTGATTAGATCAAAGAGAGACAAGTTGGAGTGTAATCACCCAATTAAGGACGAGACACTGAGAATCAGATGCTGCTGTTGCACTGTCTGCTCGGTCTCAAAGTAGCACGGGCTTGCAGCTCCCAAGCTACAATAGTCATAGTTCTAAATTAGCCAGTGGTCAACCTGTGAGCTAATTAAGCCTTCTGCTAATGAAATGAAGAAGCCTCTGTTGCTCCTGGAAACGCGACTAGACTTGGAGTCTGGCTTCTTATGAAACAGATGAAACCACAGCAGGGATTTTTCAGCGGTGGTGGGTGATTTGCGTGTTTGTATCCTCAGCCCTGGCGTTCCGACCGTCCTGGAAAAGGGCAGACGTCTCACCTGACACAGGCGACGGCCAATTAGGCAGATTTAGAGTTCCATCAAGGGCCCGTCCACCCCACTGCCCCCCCCCCCCCCACTCAACAGGAGAGCTTTGTGTTGGTTGGGGCCGACTGGGGACTTTCTCACACAAGAAACATCTGATCGGGCTAACGGTCAAGGTAATGCTAATGTTGAAGCTAGCATGCTGAGCTAATTAGAACAGGACAGTGTGTTCCCACACTGCTTACTGACTTATAGGGACCCTTTTACACACACACACACACACACACACACACACACAAATATTAACTTTCACTCTCTTTCACATGCACACACACACACACACACACACACACACACAGACACACACACACACACACACACACACACACACACACACAGGGCTGTATGAATCTCTGCTGACACTGGGATAAAAACAAAACATTCTCTGCATGAGAGAGCATCAGAACTCTCTCTCCGTCTCTCCCCAGAGTTCCACGGCAATGCCATAAACTCTGCACGCTACAAAGAGGAAAGCTGTTTCCACTGATATACAACGCCCCTGATGACCGTTACACGCAGCACTGTCGCCACATTCAAAATGCCGCAGTCAAATTCACTCCAACATATGCCTTAAGTCTGGCAATTGGGACCCTAGACACACCATGATGCAAAGCTATTTAGCGTATAATGTATTATAATAAAAAAATATTCATCACAAAATATTATCTTGTGCTGTATAGTTTGTAGATGTAGTTTTTCTAAGGCTACTACATAAGTTCAATGAGAAAAAAACAAACTGTCTCTTTTTTATTTCTGCTGTCCACACCTAAATGGTTACGAAATCAAAGTTTGCGATCGTCTCTGAAATGCACACGTCACAAATCACTTTCTTGCTTCAGATTTTCAATCTTCTACTAGACTTCTGTGTAGGTTCACCGCACATGTACTTTTTGGTTGCAAAAACAAATGTACCTCTGCTGAAATCCATTACCATATATTACAGTTCACCTAGGAGTTTAAAACAACACATGAGGAAACTGCCTGAGTAAGCCTGTGGGCTTGCTCCCCACACACACACACACACACACACACACACACACACACCACATGAAGTGAAGGTAATCACCCGCAAACCACTGGGCAGGTTCGTGCAGCGCTACGGTTAGCCGCAGTCAGGGCCATGAGCAGCTGGACTCGGCAGGACTTCACCTGGACCCTGACCACAGGCTTTGCGTATGACTGCTCTGAGCTGTCTGAGCT
>NC_055974.1:25072764-25077764 GCF_018492685.1 Alosa sapidissima
GATGATAGTGACAGTGAGACCGCATAACTCTCTTTTTCTGTTTTTGTTCTTTTTGTTTATTGATTTGTTTTCACGCTCTCTTCTATCAATGAGTAATTTTAAAATAGCAACTTTAAACATCAATGGTGCAAGGGACCCGAGGAAAAGAGTACAGCTTTTTGAATTGTTAAAACAAAAGCATATTGATGTTATGTTTATTCAAGAAACACATAGTGATGATATGAATGCTGCTGAATGGGTTAGAGAATGGGAAGGTAAAACTTTTCTCAGCCATAAAACTTCTGTGAGTGGAGGAGTAGGTTTGCTTTTCTCTAGAAGTTTTGTTCCTTCGTCTTATGCTGTTGAGAGTATAGTAGAGGGACGACTCTTAAAAATCAGAGCAGTTTTTGAGCATAATGTTTTTGTTTTTGTGTGTGTTTATGCACCTTCATCTGGGTTTGATCGGATGTTGTTTTTTGACCAATTATGTAATGCATTGAATAGTTGTAACAAAGATGAATATTTAGTTTTAGCAGGGGATTTTAATTGTACTGAGACAAATCTTGATAGGAATCATCTTGAGCCACATAGTGCTTCACGTAGAAAACTTGTTGAGATGATTAACAAACATGAACTAAGTGATATCTGGAGGAATTTCAATAACCAAAGACAGTATACATGGGCACATGCTAGGGGTAATGTTTTGTCTCTGGCTAGGCTTGATAGAGTGTACAGTTTTAAGCATCATCGTAATATTTTTCAGAATTGTAATATTATTCCAGTTACATTGTCTGACCACAGCATGGTGCAAAGTGTAATTGGCATGAGACATATAAAGCCAATGAGTGCATATTGGCACTTAAATACAACTCTACTGAGTGACACACATTTTAAAGATGTTTTTATTTTTTTTTGGAATGATTTTAGAAAAACAAAGTCCTCATTTAAGTCTTTACAACAATGGTGGGATTTTGGAAAGATTCATATTAAACAGCTGTGTCAGCAATATACTTGCAACGTCACAAATGACATAATCAGATCTATGGATAGCCTGGAGATGGAAATTGTGGAACTTCAGGATTTAGCTGAATCCACGGGAAATTGCATGCATACTGAGGCAGCAAAGACCAAAAAAGTGGCATTGGCTGATCTGCTGGGCATAAGGGCACAAGGTGCGTTGGTCAGATCTCGCTATCAGAATGTAGCACAGATGGATGCTCCTTCCAAATTTTTCTTCAGTCTTGAGCGGAAAAATGGCCAGAGAAGATGCATGCATGCTCTTCTTTCTGAATCAGGGGGTCTATCTGTAGATCCTGCTGAGATGCGAAAAATTGCCGTCAGTTTCTATGCAAATTTGTACACTAGTGAATACATTGAAAAACTGGACATGGAAAGGGAGTTCCTTGATGATCTCCCCAAGATCTCAGAGGAATCTGCCATAGAATTAGAGGCAGCACTATCCCTGGAAGAACTGACTGGCGCTCTTCAGGGCATGGAGTGTGGGAAAGCGCCTGGGTTTGATGGTCTCCCCATAGAATTTTACAGGTGCTTCTGGCCTGTGCTTGGGGAGGACCTGCTAGAAGTGTTAAATGACAGCATTTCCAAAGGTCAGCTACCCACATCCTGCAAAAGAGCTGTTTTAACTTTGCTTCCCAAGAAAGGCAACTTGCAAGATATTAAGAATTGGAGACCAGTTGCACTGCTGAGCAGCGATTACAAACTATTTTCAAAAAGTCTGGCCATTAGATTGAAGAAAGTGGTGGGACAGGTCATTCATTCTGATCAGGCCTATTGTGTGCCAAACAGATCAATCTTTGACAATATTACCTTAATCCGGGATTTTTTGGAACTCTCAAGGCAATTGGGATTTGACGCTGGTCTACTTTCCTTAGATCAAGAGAAGGCATTTGATCGTGTTGAACATGAATACTTATGGAAAACTCTGTCAGCATTCGGGTTCAGCTCAGGTCTAATCGCCAAGATCAAGGTTCTGTATTGTGACGCTGAAAGCATATTAAAAATAAATGGTGGTTTATGCTCTCCATTCAAGGTCCAAAGGGGAATAAGACAGGGCTGTGCTCTTTCGGGGATGCTGTACTCTCTGGCAATTGAACCTCTTTTACACAAGCTTAGAAAATGTATTTCTGGTTTTAGTGTACCACATTCCAATTGTTGTGTGTTATTGTCTGCATATGCTGATGATGTGGCCATAATTGTTAAAAATCAAAGAGATATTGAAAATCTCATTAATATTGTTGAAGATTATGGTCAAATCTCTTCAGCAAAAATTAACTGGAACAAAAGTGAAGCCCTACTAATAGGAAAATGGGACAAGGGGGAGAGACTTTCTTTTCCTCTAGGCTTAAGTGTGGTAACCGGAGGTTTTAAATATCTTGGGGTGTTTCTAGGAGACAAACAAATACAGTTAAGAAACTGGGATGGTACCCTTGAGAAAATTAAAGGGCGCCTTAATAGATGGTCCTGGTTACTTCCACAGATGTCCTATCGGGGGCGTATTTTAATCTGTAATAATTTGGTGGCATCTTCTTTGTGGCATCGTCTTATGTGTATTGACCCTCCGCCAGACCTGCTTTCCAGCATACAAGTATTAATAGTGGACTTCTTCTGGGACAAGTTACACTGGGTACCTCAAAGTGTTTTGTTTTTACCTAAGGAGGAAGGGGGACAAGGCCTAGTTCACCTGGCAAGCAGAGTTGCTGCTTTTCGCCTCCAGTTCCTACAGAGGCTACTGTATGGACCAAAAGAATTGGTGTGGAGACCCCTGGCCTGTACATTATTGCGGAGGCTAGGGGGGCTGGATTTGGATCTGTCTCTATTTCTAATGGACCCTAGGAAGCTTTCTCTCCAGAAACTACCTTGTTTTTACTGTGGACTTTTTAAAGTGTTTTCTTTGTTTAATGTACATCGTGAAGGAAATTCTACCTCCCTTCACTGGCTCTTGAAGGAACCGCTGATTAGAGGCGCACGCTTGGACATTTCAGCGGGAATTGCCCCTTCCTTGGACTATGTTTTAAACAATGGAGGAATACGAACTCTAAGAGATCTTGTATGTGTAGCAGGTCCAAGTGTTAGCAATGTGGGAAATGTGGCTACAGCTTTAAAAATAAGGTCTTTGCGTATTGTGACACAGTTGTTAGATAAAGTGAGGGGTGCTCTAACAGAAAGAGAAAGTGCTCTCTTACAGTCATTTCACAGTGAGGGATCAAGCTCCAGTTGTGAAGAGTCTTTCCCATGGTTAAGTCTCACACCTGATTATGCTGGGTGTGCTGGTAATTTATTGGATTTCACTGCTTTTAATTTAGAACTTACAGATGGGAAAGTTTTTTATAAAGCTTGTGTAAAAGTCTTGAACAAAACAAAGCTTAATGTAAGGGCCGATACACCATGGCGCAGGAAACTTGTGCTTAGTGATGGTGTGAAACCTGCATGGAGAGCTTTATATAAACCACCTTTATCAAAAAAGTATGGTGATTTGCAGTGGAAAATATTACATGGCACAGTAGCTGTCAACTCCTTTGTTTGTGTTGTAAATCCTACTGTTGAAGATAAGTGTCCTTTTTGTCCAGAAAGAGAAACTGTTTTTCATTGTTTTATGGAATGTGTCCGACTTAATTCTCTGTTTTGTCGCCTAGAGTTGATTTTCAGAGGTTTTAATGTGGGATTTACAAATCAGTGTTTTATTTTGGGTGTTTGGTATTCGCAGAAGAAAAAGTCACAGTGTCAATTATTGAACTTTGTAATTGGGCAAGCAAAGATGGCCGTATGGATTAGCCGGAGAAATGCTATGGAAGTTGTTTCTGGTGTTTCTGGTCAAGATTGCGTTTCTGTCTTTTTAAGATTGGTGAAGTCTAGAATATTGATTGACTTTAAATTTTACTCAGCAATGAAAGACTTTGATGGTTTTGAAAATGTATGGGGATACAAGGAAGTCTTATGCTCAGTTAGTAATGATGAATTAATTTATGGATACGTGTTGAGCTAATGCTTATTTTGTCCTTTTTTATTTTTTAGTCTTCTTTATTTCTTTTATCCCCCTCTTATTTATTTGTAATGCCTAGTAACTGTTAAATATGTACAATAAAGTATTTTGCTAAATTCTAAAAAAAAAAAATTCTCTCTCTCTTGTCTCACGTGGTCCATTCCTTTTAGCATTTCTATTTCTTCTTCTATCTCTCTCTCTCTCTCTCTCTCTCTCTCTCTCTATCTCTCTCTCTCTCTCTCTCTCTGCTCATTCACTCATGACAGAATGTCCCCCATTAGCTCACCCTCCGTACTAATATGTGTCCCTTGCCCACTACAAGCGAGCATGCACTCACTCACACTCACACGCACACACACACACACGCACGCACACACACACACACACACACACACACACACACACACACACACACACACACACACACACACACACACACACACACACACACACACACACACACACAAACACGCACTTCATGCACATGACATACACATTCTCCAGGATGCTCACTGTCTCTCTCTCTCTCTCTCTCTCTCTCTCTCTCTCTCTCTCTCTCTCTCTCTCTCTCTCTCTCTCTCTCTCTTTCCCACTCTACCTCTACCTCTCTTTGGTTTTTAGTATCACCAGGCGTTGGTATGTCCAAAAGTCTGACTATACCAACACACTACACACACTCACTTTTTCTCAATTCAATTGACTTTAATTCAATTCAATTCAATTCAATTCAATTTTATATTTTGAAGTGATTTATTGGCATATGTAGAGACAAAGCTGGCCATTTGTATTGGATGAGGAATACAAGCAACAAGAAATCACTTAAACTTACACTTACAGTACATAAAGTAAACATATCACACACACACACACACACACACACACACACACACACACACACACACACACACACAGACACAGACACAGACACACAGACACACACACACACACACACACACACACACACACACTGGCACTAGTTGCACCACACAATGACCTAAAGTCGCACACACAAAGAGCTACA
>NC_055974.1:25092764-25095264 GCF_018492685.1 Alosa sapidissima
CAGAACGTGAAGGAAGTCTTCATGTTTCACTGCTCATGTTTCTCAGCTTTGTTTGTTTAAATGACCTATAAATAGCAACAGAGCGTGTAAATACAATCGTTTTTTGACATCATGTCTAAAACAGCTCTGCTCTGCGTTGCCCAGATATCCAATAAAGTTAGCATGTTAGTGTGCCAACACGCTAGCCCAGCTCTCTCGTAATAGTGTGGACGAGACAGCTCGGAGCTTACTGAACTCCACAAAGCATCTTTAAAAGACACTGTACAGCTTTTTCTTGTAAACATTCTCATTTTGATTGTCCTGCATTAGATATAGCTTGCTGTTTAACACTAGTAAAAGTGCCAACATTGCAGAACTACTACAGAACTGCCGTAAGTGGTCATTTAAACTCTATATTCAATCAGCAGGACTGTATTTTTATTTAACAGTTTAAACAGTCAAAATGACCTTCGCAGCACTTCTAGTGTTAAGGGAGACATGAGAGTGTTGCCCTGATGAAAACTGTATAGTTGAAACGCGTTGGCATGTAGCCAATTCTGATTAAAGGCTTTTTATATTTATCAGCCTCATTTTTTCTTTTCTCTTAAAGTAGAGTTTCTTTCTTTTCTCTTTTCTCTTTAGCTTAGGCCCTTTTTTGAAGAGCACCCTGAATTGTTTTAAAAAAAACAAAAAACATTTTTTGACCCAGAGAAGCATTCCTTCGTTTCTTTCAGACATGAGAGTGTGTCTTAGGGGCCCAGCGATGCCCATCATGTCCATTGAGATGTTGGGTGGTGTTTTGAATGCAGGCGGAGTTGAAGGAGTCTGTTGCTGCTGCCCACTGCGACATTTGTGTGGTTTCCATAAAACATGATATGGATTCAAAGACGGACGGCCGTGCTGAAAATCAAGACACGGATTGACTCCTGATAAGGTCAACCTCTTTATATTCTTTTCTGTCTTCTGTCCATTTTCTCTCTATCACTTTCCACTTCTCTGTCTGTCTGTCTCTTTCTTTCTCTCTCTCTGTCTGTTCTTTTCTCCTTCAATCTGAGTCATTTGATTAGTCTCTCTCTCTCTCCCCCTCACTCTTCCTCTCTCTCTCTCCCCCTCACTCTTCCTCTCTCTCTCTCCCCCTCACTCTTCCTCTCTCTCTCTCTCTCTCTCTTTTCCATTCCTATGTTTTTTCTCTCCTTCTTCCTTCCTCCATTTTCACTCTCACACACACACTCACACTTTCTTTCTCTCTCTATCTCTCTCTCACACACACACACACACACACACACACACACTCTTTGTTCCAGTACATGGAAAAGGCTCCAAAACACCAGTTCACCTGACTGAACCGGCCCAGGAGGGTGTGTGAGAGTGTGTAAGAAAGAGAGAAAACTAGAGAAGGAAAAAGCACCATATCAAACGTGAGGCCAAGTGTCCTGGGAGCTTTCAGGCCTTATTCAGATTACATTCCACCCTTACAAGAGACTGCTACACACACACACACACACACACACACACACACACTCACACAAAGAATTTCAAGATTGACATAAAAATAAAAAACAGCAACCCTGGGATTCCTGCAGACACGGCCCTTGTGTGTGTGTGTGTGTGTGTGTGTGTGTGTTCGTGTGTAGATGTCTGTCTGTGAGCGCATAGTTGTGAGTGTGTGTGTGTGTATGATCTCTCAGATAGCGCCACAGGTCTGTCAAGCGTGAAGGTGCCACTGAACCCAAAACAAACCCCATCCAAAGCCCACAGCAGATGCTGGCACCTCTGCCGCCTCCACTGACGCAAACATGCACACACACACACACACACACACACACACATACACACAGACAATGGAAACATACAGCCCTGAAGGGCAGCTCAAGACATGCAGATCTAACACACACACTCAGACACACAGAGGATAAACCTAAACATAAACTAAAAATAAAATTCACACACCCTATACATTCTCAAATTTAATATACGCAACCCACTCACAAACATATATATTCACATACTTACAAACACACACACACACACACACACACACACAAACACTCACCGATGATGAAGTAGTCATGCATGGTCTTAAACTCATGACCCCACAGGTTGGGTGAATACTCCTGGAACTTGATGGTGAAACGCGTGTCGCTGGTGGGTTTGTCGCAGGTCAGCAGCAGGTTCGGCGAGCCGGTCACCTCGCACCGGTCTGCCTGCTCTCGCGATGACACCAGGTATAGCTTGTAGAACTCGTACTCGGCCGGGCCATGGGGGCCGGGAGGGTCCGCTGCCGGGCATATGAGGTCCAGACGGTCCCCAATCTGGGGGTACAAAACGTAGCCCTGATCGTCCCCAAATCTGAAGAGAGAGAGAGAGAGAGAGAGAGAGAGAGAGAGGATTGTTATGCTTAGGCAACATTGTACATACAGTCATGCTTATAAAGCAACACTGAATTGAATTGAATTGAGAGTGAGACATTTTATTGAAATGAATCACCAATGTTTTCTATTTTTCATTTGGCTAAAAGCGT
>NC_055974.1:25102402-25104902 GCF_018492685.1 Alosa sapidissima
TTCCCTCTCTCTGCATGTCTGACCTTGCGTTTGAGACCTCATTGATTGGACTGGCCTGAGAATCGATTTGTCGAGTCTGCCAGGGCAGCGATAAAGGCTGAAGTGTGTCGGAGTGTTCCTGTGTGTGTGTGTGTGTGTGTGTGTGTGTGTGTTGTCCATATGTTTGTGTGTCGTGTGAGTGCGTAGCTGCAGTCACGGCGGTTGAGATACTCAATGGAACGAGGAAGCGTCTGAATGCAGTAATCTGGTTCTCTCTCACACACACACACACACACACACACACACACACACACACACACACACACACACACACACAACACTCACCTGGGTCAAATTGCTGTTCTAAACTTAGGCTGGTGGCTGGCTGTTGCTTTGGGAGTGAGTCAGGCAGCATATCAGGCTGCCGCTGGGGTGCAATAAAACAACGTGATGTAGAACAAATCGCCTCAGCGTCTCCTCGTCCCCCTGCCCCCGTAGTTGCCCGCCTAAACCGCCTGTCCATCCTCACTCACGCACTGCCCTGGCCAAACATTTGCTCACATGCAATGTCGAGATTTTTTTTTTCGTTCTTCTCTTAAAACATTTTTTCAAAAAAACGTATCAACAGAATGTGAAGGAAGCGTTCATGAGTCCTGCTTAAGTTTCACAACTCTGTCTGTTCGTACATTAAAAAACGTATCACCAGAACCAGGGGTGTAGCGGTAAAATAAGAGGTGGGTAAACTATGAATTCTGTGAATTCGGTGAGGTGGACCATGCGGTATCGGATTTTTAAAAAAGGCATAAAGAACATGTTTGATGATGGAGGTTATTGGCATGTTTATAACAATGTCATTGGTATTGATGAGTGTACATATTGTGAATGTCTATAATACTGTGTGATTTTTTAATGCTAAAAGTTGCAATTGGTGAATAAACTAATTTTGAGAGGTGGATAAACTTTAATAAGAATTGGATAAACTCTATTTCTGAAAATTCAGAGGTGGATAAACTACATTTACTTGCGTTTAGCCTCCACTACATCCCTGAACAGAACGTGAAGGAAGTCTTCATGTTTCACTGCTCATGTTTCTCAGCTTTGTTTGTTTAAATGACCTATAAATAGCAACAGAGCGTGTAAATACAATCGTTTTTGACATCATGTCTAGAACAGCTCTGCTCTGTGTTGCCCAGATATCCAATAAAGTTAGCATGTTAGTGTGCCAACACGCTAGCCCAGCTCTCTCGTAATAGTGTGGACGTGACAGCTCGGAGCTTACTGAACTCCACAAAGCATCTTTAAAAGACACTGTACAGCTTTTTCTTGTAAACATTCTCATTTTGATTGTCCTGCATTAGATATAGCTTGCTGTTTAACACTAGTAAAAGTGCCAACATTGCAGAACTACTACAGAACTGCCGTAAGTGGTCATTTAAACTCTATATTCAATCAGCAGGACTGTATTTTTATTTAACAGTTTAAACAGTCAAAATGACCTTCGCAGCACTTGTAGTGTTAAGGGAGACATGAGAGTGTTGCCCTGATGAAAACTGTATAGTTGAAACGCGTTGGCATGTAGCCAATTTTGATTAAAGGCTTTTTATATTTATCAGGAGTGCCTCATTTTTTCTTTTCTCTTAAAGTAGAGTTTCTTTCTTTTCTGTTTTCTCTTTAGCTTAGGCCCTTTTTTGAAGAGCACCCTGAATTGTTTTTTAAAAAAAAAAAAATATTTTGACCCAGAGAAGCATTCCTTCGTTTCTTTCAGACATGAGAGTGTGTCTTAGGGGCCCAGCGATGCCCATCATGTCCATTGAGATGTTGGGTGGTGTTTTGAATGCAGGCGGAGTTGAAGGAGTCTGTTGCTGCTGCCCACTGCGACATTTGTGTGGTTTCCATAAAACATGATATGGATTCAAAGACGGACGGCCGTGCTGAAAATCAAGACACGGATTGACTCCTGATAAGGTCAACCTCTTTATATTCTTTTCTGTCTTCTGTCCATTTTCTCTCTATCACTTTCCACTTCTCTGTCTGTCTGTCTCTTTCTTTCTCTCTCTCTGTCTGTTCTTTTCTCCTTCAATCTGAGTCATTTGATTAGTCTCTCTCTCTCTCCCCCTCACTCTTCCTCTCTCTCTCTCCCCCTCACTCTTCCTCTCTCTCTCTCTCTCTCTCTTTTCCATTCCTATGTTTTTTCTCTCCTTCCTCCATTTTCACTCTCACACACACACTCACACTTTCTTTCTCTCTCTATCTCTCTCTCACACACACACACACACACACACACACACACTCTTTGTTCCAGTACATGGAAAAGGCTCCAAAACACCAGTTCACCTGACTGAACCGGCCCAGGAGGGTGTGAGAGAGTGTGTAAGAAAGAGAAAAAACTAGAGAAGGAAAAAGCACCATATCAAACGTGAGGCCAAGTGTCCTGGGAGCTTTCAGGCCTTATTCAGATTACATTCCACCCTTACAAGAGACTGCTACACACACACACACACACACACACACACACTCACAC
>NC_055974.1:25117402-25134902 GCF_018492685.1 Alosa sapidissima
TTTTTTTTTGTGTGATATCAGAAACTTTCTGGTTCCAGAACTTTGGTGTTGGTTCCAGGAAACGCTCCTCACATCTTCAGCTGCCTGCGGTGCACACTGGCCATCGCCAAAGCCTTCAGGAACTTCAAACCTTCAGACCTCACATATCACACGCACTGGTAGTGGCTGCATCTTGAATTGATTTAGGTTCTTTAGACCCCCCCCCCCCCCCCCCCCCTCTCTCTCTCTCTCTCTCTCTCTCTCTCTCTCTCTCTCTCTTTCTCTTTCCCTCGTTCTCTGGACTCAGGAGGGTTATTGGTTTAGGAGAGTGCGGTCGGGTTGCGGTCCCAAATGGACCCAGGGGTCAGGGAGCCCTGTGGTAAAATCAACAGTTGGCCACAGAAAGAGACGGGGGGAGAGAAAGTAGGACAGGCAAAGAGAGGGAGGGAGAGAGAGAGAGAGAGAGAAAGAGAGAGAAGGAGAGGAAAAAAGAGGGAGATGGAGAGACTAGAGAGAGTGGATTACCATTACCACCTTGGCACACTACACAAATACACACACACACCAACACACACCCCTACACACACACACACACCAACACATACCCCTACACACACACACCAACACACACACCAACACACATCCCTACACACACACCAACACACACCCCTACACACACACACACACACACACACATACACACACACACACATACATACACACACACCAACACACTCCTACACACACACCAACACACACACCAACACAGACACCTACACACACACACCAACACACACACCAACACACACCCCTACACACACACACCAACACACACCCCTACACACACACACACCAACACACACCCCTACACACACACACACACCACCACACTACACCTTTGCACCCCCACCTGAAACACCTTTGGTTCTCACTCCTGTCAGGATATTGAAATGTAATGGCTATCTTGCGGCTGGTTGGCTGATTGACTGTGTGTGTGTGTGTGTGTGTGTGTGTGTGTGTGTGTGTGTGTGTGTGTGTGTGTGTGTGTGTGTGACACATACACTGCTCTGTCTGCCGTTGGGAGGCCTGTATCCTGGCCCTGGCTAAAGCACACATTTGCTTTGCTTAGCTGCGCTCCGATGAGATCAGATTCATAAGTGTGTTAGTCCACCGCTGGCCCAGCCAATCAAAAGTCAGCGCTCGGACAGGGGCGCTCTCCCGAGCACGTCCTCTCTAGCTAGTGATTGACAGATGAAAGTGTGATAGCCGTTTCTCTCTCTCCCTCCCTCTTTTCCTCTCTCTCTCTCTCCCTCCCTCTTTTCATCTCTCTCTCTTTTCATCTCTCTCTCTCTCTCTCCCTCCCTCTTTTTCTCTCTCTCTCTCTCTCTCCCTCTTTTTCTCTCTCCTCTCCTCTCTGTGAAGGCTTCATGTTAAATCGTGGAACGGAATCCCTTTGCCAGGATCACCCCCAAAGGCTTGGAAGAAATATAAATAAAGAGAATGAGAATAAATATAGACAAAGGGGTGTGTGTGTGTGTGTGTGTGTGTGTGTGTGTGTGTGTGTGTGTGTGTGTGTGTGTGTGTGTGTGTTTGTGAGAAAGAGAGAAAGAGAGAAAAGACTGACATAGATAAAGAGACCACAAAATTGTGTGTGTGTGTGTGCATGTGTGTGTGCGTGTGTGTGCATGTGTGTGTGCATGTGTGTGTGCGTGTGTGTGCATGTGTGTGTGCATGTGTGTGTGCGTGTGTGTGCGTGTGTGTGTGTGTGTGTGTGTGCATGTGTGTGTGTGTGTGTGTGTTGTATAAAGACACAGTGGGGGTGAGTGTTTATCAAGAATCCTTTTACAGAATGTGCTGTAAACCACAAAATTCCCACAAGGGGAATGCCACAACAACCACCTCTCTCTATCTCTCTCTCTCTCACACACACACACACACACACACACACACACGTACCAACAAAGATGAAACACTAAACAAATCCCAAATTGTTGTGATAATTACATATACAAGAAGCTAAAAATATCCGTGTTTTGCTGATGAGTTAGGAGGTGCGCGGTGGGAGGTGTTGGACTAGAGAGAGGAAGACAGGAAATAACTAAATAAAGACCTGCTTTTTATTCTATCTTGTATATCTTCTATTTATTCTATCTCCTGATTCCCCTTCTCTCTCTCTCTCTCTCTCAGGAGAAAGTGACAAGGGAGACATATTTACCGATAATTCCTTTCATATGACCCAAAATACAGTTTTTCTTTTTGCTTTGGTGCTTTTCTCAGATCAGAATGAAAATTCTCATAACTATTAGTTCAACCTCCACAACATTTAGTCATTTGTGCACATCATAGTAGCAATTTCTCCTTCCTCTGAACAAATTGCAAATGCTTTTGAACATGTATCAGTTGCTTTGTCATGTCAGTCAAAATTAACTAAAGCCTACTTATGGATGCTGAATAGTCGTTCCCAATAAAACTAATAGTCTTCATTTCATTGCTTGAGTCATTACATACAAAATTGGTGAACTAGTTATCAAATTCTGTCACAATGCTGTAGAATTGCAAAGAGCATATACAGTAAAACTGTGAAACATTCATATTCAGTGTCTTGTACTCACTCCCCTAACTACAGCAATTTGTAACTTTACTGTAGTTTTCAAATGGCTGTACAAGTACTGTATAGTGCTGTCTTGAGCGTTTTCAGGTAGTGTCACCGAGTTCTGACCTTTTTTTGCATTGGAAAACACTGAGAGCATAAATTGTCATAATGAAAACATGACAAAGCCATTTGATTATCTTGTTCATAAACGATGGTGTCAAGACTTCTCATTTTGATGACAATGGCAGTTTCATTGAGCAGAGTACACCACAGAGATGGATAAAATGCTGAGAGAAGAAAACAACAACAACAACAACAACAACAACAAAATATGACAAAATGAAAAAGATACCGAGGTCATCAAGAGAAGAAAGATGAGGGAATAAGAGAAAATGAACAGACACACAGACAGATAAATAGATAGATAGATAGATAGATGGATGGATAAAAAGGAGAGAAAGGGAGAGAAAGGGAGAGAGAGAGCAGAGAGAGAGGGAGAGAGAGAGGGAGAGAGAGAGAGAAGGATGAGGAGAGGAGCTGTGTGAGGGAGGGAGGGTTGCACAGGAGGAGAAATGAGAGGACAGCAGCATGGAGAGGACAAGAGAGGTAAAAAAAGAGTGTGTGTGTGTGTGTGTGTGTGTGTGTGTGTGTGTGTGTGTGTGTGTGTGTGTGTGTGTGTTGAGGGAAAGAGAGAGGAGAGTCGGGGGAGAAGAGGAGAGAATAATTAGTTAGACCCCCAGCAGAGAAAAATGGCAGGTGAATAGACCGAGAGAGAGGGAGAGAGCGAGAGAAAGGGAAGGAGAGAAAAGGGACAGAGGTGGAGAAGAGAAGGGCAGACAAAAAGGGAGAGAGAGAGAGAGAGGGAGGGAGGAAGGGAGGGAGGGAGGGAGGGGTGAAAGGCTGACTGACTGAGAAAAGAAAAAGCAGGAGAGAGGAAAGGGTGTGTGATCAAGTGAGGCTGAAAGTGAGAACGGTAAATGGGAGAGATGAAAGTGGAGAGAACGAGAGAGAAAGAGAGAGAGAGAGGGAGAGGGGAGAGAGGTGGAGAGAGAGAGAGAGAAAGAGAGAGGGGGAGGAAGAAAGAGAGAGGGAGAGGGGGAAAGAGAGAGAAAGAGGGAGAGAGAAAGAGGGAGAGGGGGATAGTGACAGTTGAGGTGAGGAGGTGAGAGAGGGGGCATGGAGAATGTCTTTTGTCATCCCCTGTTTTTTTTTTTTTTTTCAGCCATCGCAAAAGGAGACAAAGCGACAGAGAAAATCAGGAAGGAAAAAAAAATGCATTTTTCTCCAGTTTCTTTCACCAAACAATGAGCATTTATCTGCTCATCACGTCAATGGCCTCCTGAAGATGTTCAGAATAGAGAAAAAGATGGCGAGAGAGAGAGAGAGAAAAAGAGAGAGAGAAAGAGACTGACAGAGAAAAGGAGCTACACTGAAAGCAGGCGTTTGACCCAAAAAAAAAGACAGAAGGGGAGAAAATAGGGAGTGAAAAAGTGAAAGGGAAGAATGGAACAACCACATTTGTCAGACCTTTTGTGTCTGGCTGAAGTGCCCGACATGGACACAACCTGGTCCCAATTAGAGCTAGCGTTCAGGAGCCTGGCCATGGCAGGAAACCTAGCAGCTGAGGTAGGACTGCATAATCCAAAGTGCATTTAGACCATCAAGCGTTCATGGACTATACACACACACACACACACACACACACACACACACACACACACACACACAGGCCCCAAGAAGCCAAAAATAAAAGTCTTTTCCTGTGTGGAAAGCTAGCCTGCTAATTATCGGCTTTACTGCTAGTAGCCCTGTCTAGTCACTATTGCTAAATGCTGTTTGCAGAGAAATTACCCAATTTTAGTAGGCCTGCAAAAGCAATAGTGCCATAGGTGGACAGCATAGAGTGGACATTCCTATTCGTGTTTGTGCTTTTCTTCAAACAGAAACAAGGTAATGAATTTCCTTTTGTACTCTCTGGTGTGCATTTTTGTTGTGTATTGTGTATATTGTGAATTTATTTTTAAGTGTCAAATACTGAAGACAGAAAGACTGTAGGACACATGTTGATGACCTTTGACCTATCTATCTCCATGTTTCTGTATCTGCAGACCAACCTCTGGTCATAGACTTGCAGAGATTTTGGGTTAAGCATTTCCAATGTATTTCACAGTACTTGCATGGCGGTTATCATATGCAGTCCAGCCTGGAGTTCTTGATTTGGACGTCTGAAGAGACAACAGATGGGACTGTCTCTGACCAGTGGATTACCAGGCTAACAAGCTAACGCTAACAGTTGGCTATTGTTTACATTTGCCTCAATTTTCAGAGGAAATGTAAAAGAAAAAAAAAGAAAAAAAGGCAGGAAGGAATTTTTTTAGGCCATTAATCCTGCCCTGGCTGTATCGTCTAGGGTGCTGGCAATCGAGAGTCAGATTTATTTTCACACACACCAACTGCGTGGGCTGGCCTGTGCCAGAAACCGACACGGCTCCTCAACCCATGGCAGCCATTTTGTTTCGGGCTGGATAGACGGCGCACTGTTTCCTCTCCGTTCTGCTCGGCTGAGTTCTATTCTATCCCCCAACATTCCACTTCCATTCATTCTTTGTTTTGTTTTGTTGTGTTCTTTTTCCCCCCTTCCTGGTTACTGTAGGTCACCCAGCATGTCTTTACTGACTATAGCCATATGAACTGATCTGAGATCTGTCATTGTGAGGATGTGTAGCTTTAAGGCTCTCCGAGTGCTGGTTCCAGTTCAGAGCGTTGGGCTTGTGATTTTACTGTATGAGACCTGCTGTCAGAGCCTCTGTAAGGGTGTTGTGACTTTGCCAATGTCTAGCTGGTTGGCTGACACACACACACACACACACACACACACACACACACACACACAGAGAGAGACACAGACACACACACAGACAGACACAGACACACACGTACACACACACACACACACAGACAGATACAGACCCACACATACACACAAACACACACATACACACACAAATACACTTCTCCAAACAACATTGGCAGCCACGCTCAAGGGCATGATGCCTGACACAAAGTGTGACACAGTCAGGGTCACACACGCACAGGCTTGTGAGAGCCACACACACACACACACACACACACACACAATTCCCAAACAGATTCACAAGTTCTGTGTGAAATTGAACTATATATAGAGCTGTTTACCACAGAGATGCTGTGCCAAGCTCCCACCATCATGTCTCTCTCTCTCTCTCTCTCTCTCTCTCTCTCTCTCTCTCTCTCTCTCACTCTCTCTCCATCCCAATTTCTATCTGTTTATCTGTCTGTGTGTTTTCTTTCTCACTTCCAATTTGTCTGCTGTTCTTGTTCTTCATCTCTTATTTGCCTTCTTGTTTTGTCACACACCGGTGTATTCGTAGTCAACAACACACACACACACACACACACACACACACACACACACACGCACACACACACACACACACACACACACACACACACACACACACACACACACACACTGAAAGCGAGTGGTCTGGCCTGTTGCTTGCGCGGCGCTGTGAGATGCCCCGTGATCTCCAGTCCTGGGTATCAGAGAGGCTCCGGCGGCGGCGGCGGCGTCTGAAGGCGAGAGCTGTGGTGCCAGAGCGGTGATTAATCAGAGCGGCTCATTAATTATCCACGGGCCACGCTCCTTAATTAACACATCAAGTCGGGCACAGCTAACACGACTCGCCCGTCCAACCACGCGCTGCCCCTCCCACCGTCATCAAGACAAAGTTGAGGAGTTGCTTTCTACTTTCGGCGTTCTCTCTCTCTCCTTCTCATTCTCACTATCCCTCTGTCTCTCTCTCTCTCCTTCTCATTCTCACTATCCATCAGTCTCTCTCTCTCTCCTTCTCATTCTGACCATCCCTCTGTCTCTCTCTCTCCTTCTCATTCTCACTATCCCTCACTCTCTCTCCTTCTCTTTCTCACACTTTCTCTGTCTCTCTCTCTCTTCTTCTCATTCTCACTATCCCTCACTCTCTCTTTCTCTTTTTCTTGTTCTACCACTTTCTCACCTTATGTGCCCTTTCTGATGACCTGACGATGTCTCTTGCTATCCATTCACACTCTCAGTCTCTCCTTCCTCTTCTTCCTCCTCTCCTTCCTCCTCTTCTTTCTTCTCTTCTTCCACTTCTAACATTCTTTCTTTCTCTGTTTACCCCTTCTCTCTTCTACTCTCTCCATCTCTTTATCTCTCCTCCCCACTTTTACTTCTCCACCTCTCCTCACACTCCTTCCATCTTTCTCTCCACATTTCTCCTCTTCTCCTTTTCCCATTACCCTCCTTCTCTTCCTCTCTTTCATCGTCCTGCTGTTATTCTTTCCTGCTTTTACCTCTCCTCTTTCCCTCCCTCCCTCGCTCTCTCCCTCTCTCTCCCTCCCTGTTGTTATTTTAGGCTGTCTTGTAAGATGTGTGTTATCGCCTGAGGCGTGGAGAATCCGGCGTGAAAACGAGCCCGAGGCGAAAGAGAGGGGGCTTGTGCATCGCTCGCGTCCTAACGAGTCTACGCCATCTCCCATCACGCCCCAGACTGGACCCGCCCAGTCCAGCCCAGCCCGACATAGAGCACCGCAGCCCTGGCACCGGACGTCCTCTTTAATAATGCAGAGGAGCTTGCCAGAATGAGGAAGAGAGAGAGAGAGAAAGGGGGGGAGAGAGAGAGAGGGGAGAGGGAGAGAGAGAGGGATGGGGGGGTGAGAGAGAGAGGGGAGAGGGAGAGAGAGAGGGATGGGGGGGTGAGAGAGAGAGGGGAGAGGGAGAGAGAGAAAGGGGAGAGGGAGAGAGAGAGGGATGGGGGGGTGAGAGAGAGAGGGGAGAGGGAGAGAGAGAAAGGGGAGAGGGAGAGACAGAGGGATGGGGGGGTGAGAGGGACAGAGGGAGATAGAGAGAGAGAGTGGGTGAGGGAAAAAGAGTGGAAGAGAGGGAGAGAGTGAAATAGAGATAGAGAGGGAGCAAAATGATAGAGATACTGAGTGAGTGAGAGAAAGAGAGAAAGAGTAAGAGAGAGAGAAAGAGAGAGAGGGAGAAGTGGAGAGAGAGAGAGAGAGAAATGGAGAGCAGGGAAAAGAAGGAGAGCTGAAGAGAGATGAACAGGGAAAGTGTGAGAGAGAAAGGGACAGAAAATTAGAAAGAAAGAAAAAAAGAAAGAAAGAAAGAAAGAAAGAAAGAGAAAAGGAGAGAGAGAATGAACGAGGTGGTGAACGAAATAGAGAGTGCCCCCAGTGAATGCAACCCCTTTGGCCTCTCCAACTCAGAAAGCGAGTGCGCCACACAATCACGCCCCCCCCCCCCTGCAACTGACGCAGCAATCGCTCAGTCATTTACCCCCAGTCCCCCAACCACTCTGACACCTCCTGCAGTTTTGCACTACTTCACAACTGCCCCCCCACACACCCTTTCAGACGTGAAAGAGCACTCCTATTCTCTCCACATTTTTCTGTCTCTCTGAAAAGAAAGGGTAGGAAAAATACTTCTGTCCACATATATTCTAGGAGAGGGAGAGAGAGAGAGAGAGACAGAGAGATGGGGGACAGGGGGGGAGAGAGAGAGAGAGAGAGAGAGAGAGGGAAGGAGATTCTGACATTAACGAGATAGCTCGTTAAGAAAGAGAAAAGGACAGAGGAAGGACGGAGGGAGAGGGAAAAGTGACTGTAATTGGTGGGGTTTTGGAAAGGAGAGAGAAGAGAGAGACAGAATTAGGTTTCCATCTGTGGACCAGAGTGGACATATGTGTGTGTGACTGTATGTGTGTTTATGTGTGTGTGTGTGTACTTATCCTACCGACCAATAGGGGACTATGGGTTGATTGCACACCAACCAATAGGGGACAATTGACTGAGTGGGGACCTAAAACCATAGTCCCCACCAGGATAACAGCTATACATGATAGCAGCTGTCATGCTAACATACCTAGCATCAATATCTCTGAAAGTTTTCATCGTCCCCAAAAGTTCTGATTTTGTCCGAATGTGTGTGTGTGCTGAAGATCGAAGCTTAGGAGTGAGACACCTTTGGTCAGTGGCTGTATTGCAGGTGTGTAAACTATGCTGCAGGCTCCACCCCAATGACATTGTCTGAAGTCAGGTTCCGCCCACAGAAGTGGGCATTGTCACATGATGTATCAGGTGACCATAAGCCACCAAGAAACCAGGAAAAGACAGTTACTGGAGAACAGCAAAGGAAGTTTACCCATAGGCTAAGGTTACTAGCCTATTAGACATGGTGAAACCAAGCTTATTACCTCTATATTGCCATATTCAACAGAATCTCCATAAAAAGCCTGTTTCAAAGTTGTGTTTTATCTATGGCCTATGATAAACCTGGTTTAACGGGTCAACTAACTTTAAAGTTTGCCTAGATTTGTGTGTTAACGCCACTCCTTCCAGCAACATGGCCATCTTAGTTTAATTTTCATGTCATTGATTACTTGTTTGCACAAATTAATGAGTGATTGTTCAACATAGGCTTCAAGTAGGCTACTTTACAGGCCTAGCCTACTATTACTAGAGTATTACTAGATTACTACACGTTTGAAATCGTCTGTGTTACGTTCGCTAATTGCATAGTATTTAAGCACTTCTCGACTAATGTCCCCATACAGACTATAGGACACCCCTCCCCCCAACATTTTGGCGGTTTGGCTGCACTCCCTTTTCCACTCTCGCACTCCCGGTCTCATCAGACTCAAGTCCCCAAATAGACTATACGAACGGATCCCCCCACCCCACCCCAGATGCTTTTGGCGGGCTCAGTTTTACAACTAGGCTATATCAGCACTTTTTGTATTCCATAGGTTTAGTCTAAAACATTTCTAATTGATGATACCGGAATATAAACAATTAAATTAATGAAAATAAAAATGTATTAATTTCGGTTATTTTATTTCAAACAACGCAAGAGATTCACGTCCAATCAGCAGCGATCTATCCCACAACGTCTTTCTTCTACAACAAGAAGTACTTTGACAAGCGCCATTTTGATGAAACCAGGAGTAGGTGAAACGTGGAGGAGAGGACACGTGTGTGCTGTAAATGTAAGTTTAATGTTCTGTCTTGTATTGCTTTATACTTGAGAAACATATTTTTGATAGAACAGCAGGGTAGTTCTTGTTGCTACGTTATAATCGCATTAACGTTAGGTTAGTTACTGGATACGAGTCTAACACCACTTCGCTGGTACTACGGTAGTAAGTGTTGAATTAATGCGATGTATAACGTTATACTTTTACTTTTGACGGCTTTGATCCTCGAAGCCTGCATGCTTAAACCATGTAACGTTTCAGCAAGCCAACTACCAAATGTTATTAAGATGGCAAGCAAACGAAGTTCGCACGTTAGCAAATTACCTACAAATAGACGTTAGCATAGATGGTCTAACAGGGGACATGTCTGCACGCTGGCAAGTTCACCTAACGTTGCCTGACAAAACCAGACAGCATGCTAATGAAGTAAACACGTTAGCAAGCTAACAAAGTTATCAAAAAAAGTAGAGACCTTGCTACTGTTAATAAGTCAATACTTTAGCGAGCTATCATAATGACAAAGTAGCTTAACAGCCTAGTTATACAGACATTAGGCTAACGTTAGAGATATTAAGTTGTTTTCCCCCCATGATGTCAGTCTTATATTCTTCTATTATTATCTCCTTAGATATTACTTGTTGAACATGTGAAATGACAAGGTAAGCATTTCAAATTTGTATTCCTATGGTCATGCTTATTCCAGATTAAATTTGGGCTAACATATTGATGTATAATATGTATTAGACTATTATTAGTGTAATGGTGTAAAATGCATGCTTTTCTTTTCTATTGCACAGTACCATCTCGGAGAGGTTCTTAAAACGAATTTTAGTTTTGCGCCAGCATCACTCAAAGTGTGAATCCCTCTATGATAAAATGGTATAGTTGACAGCTACACTCTCATTAGTTTGCACATCACAGTAATGTTCCTGTTTGACAATTCTCTAAATAAATTGTGTATGGGATGAGGCAAAATTGTAATATAAAAGGATGATGTTGCTCTTATTAAATCAATAATCGACCATTTAATGCAATGAACTGCTATAGACCCAGGACTTGGAGATGGAGGCATACTGTAGATGACTGTTACTGTTTGCCTGTGTGCCATGTGAAGAAAGAGCAATCATTATTGTTCATATGCAATAAAAACATTCTTGAGAAAATGTCTTATGGGCATGAATAGTGGAATTAGATGATCATTTCATAGCTTATACTGTATGTTTGTTACAGGCAACCATGGGGAAGCAGGAGAGCGATGCAGAATCGGGATACAAAACGGAAGGCCCAAAAAGAACAACAAAAGTACGAAATGTAAGTAATTTACATTCTAAACATGTTAAATCACCCAGTGTTTACTCCAGGAGACGTGTTGTGTGCTACAGGTGTGAACACAAAACTCGGAAATATGTTTGGACCTGATTCTCCTTATATTGTCCGGTCTTATGTGATGGCTATATATTTGATTCTCTGTATATTGTCTGGTAATATGTGATTGCTATATACACTATATTTCCAAAAGTATTGGGTCACCTGCCTTGACCCCGATATGAACTTCAGTCACATCCTATTCTTAATCCATAGGGTTTAATATGACGTTGGTCCACTCTTTTAAGATATAACAGCTTCAACTCTTCTGGGAAGGCTTTCCACAAGGTGTAGGAGTGTTCCCAGAAGAGTTGAAGCTGTTATAGCAGAAAATGGTGTCATATTAAGCCCTATGGATTAATAACAGGATGTGACTGAAGTTCATATGGGGGTCAAGGCAGATGACCCAATACTTTTGGCAATATAGTGTATATATTTGATGTCCTCCTATGTGTTCTTGTCCTCCACAGAACAGTGCTTCAGAATTAGTTCCAGAGCTACAGCGAACGGAAAGTGTGTTTGTAAGTGATAATATAAGACTACTTGAACCAGTGAAATATGGGTGAACAAATTGTGTTTGTGTATTTGTTGTACAATGTTGTCTTGATGTTAATGAATGAGTTATGTTTTATCATAGATGTGGTGATAGTTGTCATAGTGTTAGTAGATTACATTTCATAGATACTCCTATTACTCTCATTCATGGTATTTGACTTCATCACAGCTTTTTTTAATATCAGTAAGCAGACTGCAAAACTTTCTAAACATTGCTTTAAAATTAATCTTTGTTTTTCTATCTGAAGCTCACAAAAGAGATGCTGGGCATTCCAAGGGATTCTTTGCCCAGCAGTGAAGATAGTGGCAGTGAGGACGATTATGTTCCGGACTCAAATAGCAGCAGCTCAGAGGAGCCCAGTGATGAGGAACCTGCAAAGAAGGTCAGGCCCAAAGTTTCTTCTGCCAAGTCCAGTGATGAGGAACCTGCAAAGAAGGTCAGGCCCAAAGTTTCTTCTGCCAAGTCCAGTGATGAGAAACCTGCAAAGAAGGTCAGGCCCAAAGTTTCTTCTGCCAAGTCCAGTGATGGCACAACAGCAACAACATCCTTTTCTGCCACTGACAATGAGAAGTCTTCAAGTGAGTCAGTAGTTGTAATGAATGTGAAAAAGAAATCAGATGGGTCAAGGGCCTACAGCAAAAGGCATTTTTGTCTTTTTTGTTCAAAGCCTTATGCAAAAATGGCAAGACACTTGGAACATGTACACAAAAATGAAGCAGAAGTAGCTGCAGCTGTTAGATTCCCCAAAAATTCAAAATCAAGAAGAATTCACCTGGACCTTCTGCGCAAAAAAGGAAACCGGGCACACAACATTGACGTGATTCGTGAAGGCTCTGGCGTGATAGTTCCTTGTAAACAAACAAGTGACAGTAATATCAATCCTAACGATTTCCTGCATTGTTTAAGCTGCCAAGGGCTTTTCAAGAGAAGGTTTCTTTGGAAGCATATGAAAAGGTGCACTCTGGCTAGACAGTGTGGGGTACTCAAACCTGGCAAAAACAGAATACAATCACTCTGTGCAAACGCTCAACCTGTACCAGTGGGAGTAAGTGCTAAGTTATGGAAGCTCTTAAGTGAAATGAGTCAGGATGATGTTACCCATGCCGCTAAAAATGACGTGTGCATTGTAAAGATGGGAGAGCAAATGTTTAACAAAATTGGCCATGATCCTTCAAAACACGAATACATTAGGCAAAAGATGAGGGAGGTTGGAAGACTGCTGTTAGCAGGTACACAGGAATCCCCAATGAAGACAATGGAGGATTTCATTCTTCCGTCGAACTTTCCACATGTTGTGAATGCTGTGAAGGATGTAGCAGGCTTTGACAGTAACTCCAATTCTTTCAAAATACCTTCACTGGCTTTAAAATTAGGCCACAGCTTGCAGAAGATTGCGAGCATTATTGAATGTAATGCAATGATATCGGGGAAAAAGAAAATTGTTGAAAATGCACAACACTTCAAACAAATTTACCGAACATGCTGGAATGAAAATGTTTCCTCATCTGCACTGAAAACACTTTCAGAAGCGAAGTGGAACACCCCACAACTGCTGCCATTCACTGAAGATGTTAAAAAAATGCACATGTACATGGATCAAAAACAAAAAGAAGCATACCAACAGCTAACAAACGAGGAATCATCAAGGAACTGGGTTGATCTAGCTGAGGTAACCCTCGCTCAGCTTATACTGTTCAACCGTAGAAGAGAGGGGGAGGTGTCAAAAATGCGCCTAACTGCCTTCACTGAAACTGATGTGCCATTGCATGCAGATGTAGCTGAGGCTCTAACTGCTCTAGAGAAGAAGCTGTGTGAACACTTCAAAAGGATTGAAATTCGTGGGAAGAGAGACAGGAAGGTCCCTCTACTGCTAACCCCAGCAATGCAGGCGTCCATGGAATTGTTAGTGAAGACTCGTGCATCCTGTGAGGTTCTCGAAAATAACATCTATTTTTTTGCCAGACCTAGACAAGAAACGTTTATTCGAGGCTACAAGTGCATTCACCAGTTTGCAAAGGAGTGCCAAGCCAAATACCCAGAGCGCTTATCCTCTACGAAATTAAGGAAACATGTATCCACACTTTCCAAGGTTTTGAACCTCAAAGATACAGAAATGGATCAATTGGCTGATTTTTTGGGCCACAACATCGCAGTCCACCGCAAGTTCTATCGTCTGCCAGAAGGAACACTACAACTGGCTAAAGTTAGTAAAGTCCTGATGGCCATGGAAAGAGGGTGCTTAATGGACTACAAAGGAAAGAATTTAGATGAAATTGAAATTGATCCCAATGGTAATTATAATGTTCAAGGTTAATGTTAATCTCACTATGATTTATACATTTAGTAGATTTCACAAGTTTCTGATTGGTGTGCTTTAGAAACAATTCCAGAGGAGAGTGACCATTCAGAAAGCGAACTGACGGACGAAGAACTAAGCCCACCTTCTACATCCTACCTACCTTCAGCTGCTAAGAAACGTAAGTATTAAGGGTAACAGTGTTTCCTCTACATTTATTTCAGCATGGCGCCCCCCCCATTGTTTAATTAATACCGCCACGGTATCAGAATCAGGGCAGACGCACATTTGCTTTTTAAATAATCCTGCGACGTATCCTCCCCTGCTGGCTGCCGCTCGCATTGCAATTTAACAATAAGTAGCCTAAACCTAGTCAGAGGTTATTATGGCCCGTCCAGTTTCAGTTTACATATTATATATTGTATTGATGTAGCCTATTTAAAGCATTAACTTTCTTCTCAGTGTTTCCTCTTCATTTAGCAGTGCCACTGCTTCAGAATTAGGGGAGACGCAAAATATTGTCCAGAAGCATAGTACTAGTAGGCTAAATGCCCTTCGCTGGCTGCTGAAAATTGCAGTTTAAGAATAAACAGCAATGCTAATCCGAGGTACCTGCCGCCACTGTTAAAAAAAATCTAGCGGAAAAACTGGGTAATATGAATGCTTGCAGGTTGTCTTGAAGGTGTTGAACATGATTCTGATTTTAATGTCTGAAACGCAGGCACTTCAAAGAAGAAACAGTGCATGCAATCAGAGGAAGAGTCCGAGGATCCAGGTTCAGCTGCTAAGAAACGTAAGTATTAAGAGTAATATGAATGCTTGCAGGTTGTCTTGAAGGTGTTGAACATGATGCTGATTTTAATGTCTGAAACGCAGGCACTTCAAAGAAGAAACACTGCATGCAGTCAGAGGATGAGTCCGAGGATCCAGGTTCAGCTGCTAAGAAACGTAAGTATTAAGGGTAATATGAATGCTTGCAGGTTGTCTTGAAGGTGTTGAACATGATGCTGATTTTAATGTCTGAAACGCAGGCACTTCAAAGAAGAAACATTGCATGCAATCACAGGACGAGTCCGAGGATCCAGGTTCAGCTACTAAGAAACGTGAGTAAGGTTTTGTTCATGCCTAACTGATAAATAAATGTCATCGGAGACAGCAGGGGCCATATTCACAAAGAATCTTAAGGCTAAAAGTAACTACTAACTTTCAGAGAATGCTGTAGCAACATAATTGACATCCCCAGAAAGTCCTCTGCACGTAACTTTAGGTATGGACAAGAAACGTAGCCACCATGTTATTCAACTACGCCGTGACGACCTATGCGGTACATGCTCACAACGTTGCCACAATATAACTGTCAGCTGGGGATTAACTCAAAGTATTTTAGCCCTAAAAGTAGCACCTAAGTCTGGGATAGCTTAGAAATAGTCAAGAAGACTCCTAACTCACTAAAACCTTTTCACAAACATTTGGGTAACACTTTACTTGACGGGTGAGTTCATAACACATAACTCATAGCAGCTGTCATAAACTGCACATAAAGCATTCATGACTGTTTCATGATACATGACTCATACCAAACCTTTCATGAATGTGAAGCAAAAAATAAATAAATCAGAAGCAAAAAATTGCTTCTCCTCTTTGCAAACGTGTCTTCATACAGATTCATTTTAAAAAATGTTGTTTGCCCTTCACAAAATGTGTGTTGCAGACAGGATGGTGATTTGTGGTGTGAAATTGTTTTTGTTTTAGGCACATCAAAGATGAAGAGCCAAAGTAAATGTGATGAAATGAACTCCGATGTTCCAGATGCAGCATCCAAGACATGTAAGTATGATGGATGTTTGTGTTCTGATATGAACTTATGTAGTCCGATCAAAACTAGTTTAGCAAATGATAGGGTTTGTGTTCAAGTAAATATGTTAAACCTGTCAGGAAACTGAGCTAAAATAAATGTATAGGCCTCTGTCTTTATCAAATTAAAACTTGTCAAACAACTTCATCATACAACAATTCATTCATTGTCAGACTTGAAAGACACATAAGTGTGAATATTTTTGGTTAAGCATATTTCATTAGTGTCTTTTTGATATTCTTTGTTGTGATTCTATTTCACAGCCTGCCGCAAGAGAAGACCATGGAGTCAAGAAGAAATCCGCGCTGTTGAGAAGACCCTGATGAAATTTATCACTACAGGCAGAACTCCTGGGAAGGCAGACTGCGTTTCTTGTATCAACTCAGCACCTGAAGCACTTAAGTTCCGTGACTGGATGTCAGTTAAGTTTTATGTCAAAAATCGTTGTGTGTCCTACCAAAGAACCACACAGACCCTTTTATAGCAATTTGATAAGAATGAGTTTGGGGGTGGGAGATGGGAATGTGTTCAGTTTTCTTAACAGGGCTTGAGCATTTCAGAGGACCACACAATACATGCCCTGTACTTACACAGTATTCTTGTTTATATTTTATGTTGGCAGAGGGTCAGCAATGTTTTTGTCATTGGTATTACAGTACATGCACTTTATTTTAACAGTACTTAAATGATTTTAGGTTGGGAGAGGGTCAATTGTGTACTTTCGTTGTTAATACTACATGCTCATACAAACAGGCTTTAGAGGAAAATTAATGATGCTCATGATTGTAATAATGTTGAAGTGTAAAGAGTTGCGTGTGAGAAGAAGGTACGTTGTATCCTTGTTGACGAGGTTCGTTAAAAATATTCTGACAACACAATTTTTTTTATTCATTTTAATATTTCTTTTATTTTCATTATTCACTTGGTATCTGCAATGCCTGAGTAGATATTTTATATTGAGAAGGTATCTGCTTTTTCACATGGTGTTGACTGTAGCATTACTAGCACTTTCAGAAATAATGTACGCTAATAACTATCACAACAATCTACCTCATAACGTTCTAATGAAGTGTGGTTGTGCATTCTGGCACTGTGTTAAGCAGCCAATAAATGTGTTGATTGCTACTAATGTTTTTATTTCTTTCCTTGTGTATACGTATTAGCTTCAACTTGGTGTCATGAGGCAGGTCTCACGAGTATTTCCAAAACAACAGTAAATCCTCAAATACCTCATGGTATTATAGTATAAGATGCATTGCAACTTGAACAAATGTGGTTTACATTACATGTGCTCCTTCAGAATGGTTTTCAGTATATCCAAGAAAATACAGAAGTTGGTCCCCAGATTGCACTGTGCTTGTTGATTACATCACTTGGGTGGGCGTAACTATGGGCGGGGCCAGAGTCCTCACTTTGACCACCTGACACCTGTCCCCTGTGGCTGGTCAGGAGTCAGGTGTCAGACTAACTTCAGGTATGAAGTGTGTATTCTATATTCCAACTGATTTGCTTATTACTGAACCCATATACAATGCTCCTGTGCAATGCCTTGTCTGTACCATGCTTAGAAAGTGGTGTCCCCAAAAGTGACCGTTCTTTCAGGTGTCCCCAGGCGGTGATAAAGATGGGTATGTGTGTGTGTGTGTGTGTGTGTGTGTGTGTGTGTGTGTGTGTGTGTGTGGGTGTGTGTGTGGTGTCTCCACAGGAGTGGACAAGTGACAGCAGAAGCCTGTGTGAGAGGCGTGGAGTCCTATGGGTCACACACTCACCCATCAATCAAGATCACTGGTGAAGG